>NC_056725.1:371896973-372101973 GCF_019279795.1 Protopterus annectens | reverse complement strand
ATTATCAGGGGTTTGTGTTAAGATACATGCTCTGAAAGATTTGAAGTATGAAACTCAAACATACCTCTCAACCTCATACAGCAAGAAATCTGGAAAAAGCCTTAAATAATGGGGGAACAAACGGCAAAAAATAGGGACATTTTTGAAATATTGTTCTGACCAACTTAGAAAGTTTACAGAACAACAAGTTTTACATTAGCAAGAAGTTTCTGAAGACCATGAAGTATGAAATTCAAATGTCTGTCATTAGTCTCTGACTTCAATCTGCAATAACATGCCAATGATTTACCAGAAAATCACAACTTTATGAGGAAAAGATAAAAAATATGAGATAAAAATCTTGACAGTTGAGAGGTATGAAAATGTATGTAACACTGAGTCACATCAGTCCGTAGTCATCCCAGGGATATGGCAGAAAGCCACAAATTTGATAAGGAACACACCTGCACATCCTGTGAATATCTGGACAGTTGAGAGGTATGAAGGCGAAGTATATAGTCCAAACACAGTACACGACAGTGTATATACAGTGCAGAGTTTTGTGATATCCCATTCCTGGCATGCTGTACTGAAGTTGTGTAAATGATCTGTAATGGTACATGGACTGCAATCTACAAGAAACACTCAGGGGAAGTTTGTTCACTGAATAGAGACACACAGAAGAATTGCAGGAATGAACACAGGGAAAGAGGACAGGTGAAACAATTTAATGTACAGCACATGAGGGTGTGTCAATGGCATATGGTTGTATCAGCAACACCAATCATATATATATGGCACAGTAGGGACTGCACAGTGAAAAAAAAGTTATGTTCTTACCATAACGTTTGATGTGAGTTGTTCATCTTGCCTTTGTTCATTACAAGTGGATTCGGAGCCGATCCATCAGCTCCAAGTTAGCCGCTTTCCAAGCTCAAGATCTTTGAGAAGCTCGAGGCACAGTCCCTATCCCATGATGCTCTCCTACCAACCCAGCTCTAGTTTGTTGAACCAGCAAGAAAAAAACACACTAAGCAACCAATTATAAACAATGTACATAGTACAAAACTATTTACAACAGCTAAACAATAATCTGGTTGGAAAGAAGGACACTAGCAAGACCAACCAGACCACCAGTCATACCTGTTCTTCCATAACCTGGAGGGGGAAGGTGGGAGGGAGTGTAAGAACAAAGGCGAGATGAACAACTCACACAGAACGTTATGGTAAGAACATAACTTCTTTATGTGAAGTTGTTCAATCTCGCCGTTTGTTCTTTACACGTGGGTAGTGTCCCAAGCACCCTAATCCTGGGTGGCTCATGGGAGTATATTCCTGAGATCATTGGAACCAAAGGTAGCCCTGTCCACTTTGTAATGAGTGATAAGCGTATGAGGTTTGGACCAAGTAGCAGCTGCACAAATAGTGTCCAAAGGTAGACGGGCTGAGTGGGCTAAAGATGTAGAAACAGCCCTGGTAGAATGAGCTTTCACCTCACATTCTAAAGGTTGTTTAGCTGAAGAATATCCAAATTTTATACAATCAGCAATCCATTTGGACAATGTAACTTTGGATACCGACAAACCTTTCTTAATGTCTGCATAGGAAACGGATAGTTGATCAGATTTCCTAAATTCTTTTGTTCTGACCAAGTAAAACCTCAATTGTCTGCGAACATCAAGTTTATGTAACATGTACTCCATTCTATTAGCATGATGTCTGAAAAAAGTAGGAAGGTCAACAGACTGGTTCAAATTTGCCTCGGAGCAGGCCTTAGGAAGAAAGGTTGGATTTGTTCTTAAAGACACTCTGTCGGGGTGAAAGACTAGATATGGGGGCCTGATGGAAAGTGCTTGTAGTTCAGAAACTCTACGGGCCAAAGTAATAACCACCAGGAAAATTGTCTTCCAAGAAAGGAACTTCAAAGGACAAGATGATGCAGGCTCAAAAGGTGGAAGAATGAGTTGAGACAGCACCAAGTTCAGATTCCAGGGAGTAACAGGATGTCTGATAGGTGGCCTAAGGTGATGAGACCCTTTCAAAAAGGCTTTACATAATCTGTGGGACATAATGCTTGAGCCACTGCATCCCACATGGATGTTAGATATGGCAGCTAATTGAACCCTTATCGTAGAAGTTGCAGCACCATCGTGAAAGAGCAAAGTCAAGAATTCCAGAATACTATGAATAGGGGCAACATAGGGATCAATACCATGCTGAGAAGCCCAATGAACAAATCGCCTCCATTTGCTATTATAAAGTTTCCTGGTGGAGACTTTGCGAGAGGAAACTAAAATATGTTGAACTGCTGGAGACAAATCATGTGACCTGGCTAGGTTGGGAAGTGGAGCAGCTAAGCTGTCAGTTTGAGGGAGACAAGAGAGGGATGAAAAATTCCCGACGAATTAGTCAGAAGGGTCTGGCACTGGGTCCAGAACCCAAGGTTCTTCCACTTGGTATTGCTGTAGGAAGGGGAACCATATCTGCCGAGGCCAAAACGGGGCTATTAGAATAACAGTCCTTCCCAGGCTTTTGGCTTTCTGTAAGAATCTGGGAATCAGAGGGATTGGAGGGAAGGCATATAGGAGACCCGAGGGCCAATCGTGTACAAGTGAGTCCCTTGGGTTGTCCCCCAGTGGGGGGGTACAGGGCAAAGTAGCTTCTGCATTTGGCATTCATCGGGGATGCAAAAAGGTCGCAGCAAGGCTGGCCCCATCTGCGGAATATCCTTTCCACCACTCGTTCTTTGAGGGACCACTCGTGAGGCAACAGAATGGCTCTGCTCAGTTTGTCCGCTATCACGTTGGATGACCCGGGTATGTGCATTGCTATCAGAAAGTGCCCGGTGGATACAGCCCACTGCCAAAGTCTCAGGGCCTCTCGGAATAAGGGGTATGACTTGGTTCCCCCTTGCTTGTTGATGTACCAGACTACCGACATGTTGTCTGTCTGTATTGCAATCGTCTCTCGAGGTAGAGTCGTGAAAGTGTTGCAATGCTAGAAACACCGCTCTCAACTCTAGGACACTGATGTGCAAATGAGATTCCATGTCTGACCAAGTGCCTTGGACAGTTCTTCCCTGAAATAGCCCCCCCCCCACACCCTATCAGGGAAGCATCCGTGGTCACTGTGGCTGTGGGAGGGGGAAGTACAAATGGGCAACCTACAGTAACTTGATGGCTGTGCAACCACCAAAGAAGGTCCTTTTTGCAAGCATTTGTTAGAAGAATCTTGTCTGACATTGGAAGCTGTTGATAAGACCACTGTGTGAATAGTAGCCATTGGCGTATCCTCATGTGCATTCGTCCCAGAGGAACCGCTATGAGTGTAGCTGCCATGGTGCCCAACAGCTTCAGAACCTGGAATGCAGGAACTCTCCTTTCCATTAACAAATGGAACACTTGACTTCGCAAAGATATTACTCTTTCTTGAGGCAATCTGACCAGGGAGGTGGTGGTGTCTATATCTGTTCCTATAAAGGAAATATGCTGCGATGGAAATAAAGCAGATTTTTCGAAATTTAAGGTTATGCCCAACCTGGAACACAGGTTGATAGTGTAATCTCTGACACAAATTAGTTGATGCCTGGTGGTGGTGGTGAGGAGCCAGTCATCGAGATACGGAAACACCCGGAATCCTAAACGTCTCAGGTAAACTGTGACCACTGCCATACATTTGGTCTCATACATTTCCCAGACGGAAATGCAAGTGATCTCTGGATGGCCTGGCCATTTTGATGTGGTAGTACGCATCCTTGAGATGTATAGAGTACATCCAATCACCCGTTTCAGGAAACAGAAGTATCGATTGAAACGTGACCATCAGGAACTTTTCCTTTTTGACAAAGGTATTTAGTTTGCTGAGATCGAAGATGGGCCTCCAGTCCCCTGTTTTCTTTGGAACTAAAAAGAACCTGGAGTAAGTTCCAGATCTTATCTGGTCTGCCAGGACTGGCTGGATGACTCTTTTTTTTTCTAGCAGCCTTTGAATTTCTATGGTTGCTAGATTCCACAGACTGGGTGGAACATCTGGGATTCTTGTACGAATGAAAGGGGATTCTGAAAAGGGAATGATGTAACCTCTGGTAATTATGCATTTTACCCAAGAATCTGATGCAATTCCTAGCCAGGCGTCTGGAAATAAATCTAAGCGACCCCCCAACTGCCTCCAGAGCAGGACGGTCGGGCCTCCTCTCAGGAGCGCTGATAGGGCTTGCCAAGGAACTGCTCCCTGTCACCCTGGTACTGCGGACCCCCTCTGCCATCTACCATTATACCCCCCTCCTCTGCCCCTGGAGGGGGGTTCACTACGCGTGTTCTGGAAAGCTCCTTGTGACTTTCGGAACCACATTTTCCCACCTTTCTGCCCTTTGGGGTATGGTCTAGTGGGGGTGGAAAAACGGACTCCTACGGCAGATAGAGTCTTTCCTTCCTGCTCACACCTAGTGAGTGTCTCCTTGACTTTAGGCCCAAACAAGGAAGAGCCATCAAATGGGGTATTAACAAAGGAAGACTTGAAGGCTTCCACAAAGGAGCATAAGCGCATCCAGGATTGTCTCTGCAGAGCTATCGCTGAATCTGCTGCCCGGGCTCGATCCATCGGCTGCATAAGAAATGAGCTGCATGGACAAGTTTACTATAGAATTAAGGGTGTTAAGCTGTGCCGTTACTTACTCCAAAACAGCATCATCTGTTTTGCCCTGCAGATTATCTCCAAGCTCTTTGAGGAGATCTCGTTGAAGATGGGTAAAGTGGGTCAAACAGTTGAGCGATCTCATTGCAAATGTCGCAGAAAAAGATGTTATGTCTTACCATAATGTTCCATCTGTATTGTTGATCCTCGTTCAGTCATTATGTATGGGTATCGGTTCTGAACTCGGAACCGAGTCGACCATTTTCCAAGCTCGCGTCAGCTTCAAACTCTCAAGCTAAACTCTTACCCACAATTCCCCTCTCCCTGTTACCTCAGATTGAGTTTGCAAGTTAAAGAAGGTAGAGGCTACCTCTGGTCAAATAACCTAAGAGAACTGAATGGCGAGATCCACTAGAAACCACAGCAGGGGGAAGGAGGGAGGGTCGTAATGACTGAATGAGGATCAACAATACAGATGGAACATTATGGTAAGACATAACTTCTTTATCTGATTTTGTTAATCCTTGTTCATTCCTTATGTACGGACAGAGTCCCCAGCTACCTCTATTCCTGGGAGGCTCTCATGGAAGGACATTTCTGAGCACCATAGAACCAAAAGATGCTCTTCCCCTGGAGGCCAAATCCAATTTGTAATGACTGATGAAGGTATGAGGCATAGCCCAAGTTGCAGCTGCACAGATGTCATGTAAAGAAGCTCTGGCATGGAAGGCAGCAGAAGTTGCCACCGACCTTGTTGAATGAGCTTTCATGGTAGTAGGCAATGAGATATTACGTTGTGTGTAAATAAAGGTCACACAGTCCTTCAACCATCTAGCTAATGTGACCTTAGCAACAGGAGATCCTAATCTAGATCCAGAAAAGGCCAAAAATAACTGGTCAGATTTACGAAAGGGTTTAGTCCTGTTTAAGTAAAAACGGATTTGCCTGTGTATATCTAGGGTATGTAGGCAATACTCTCCTCTGTCTGAATGGTTGGGAAAGAAAACTGGCAATTCAATGGCTTGATTAATGGACATTTCAGAAATCACTTTAGGCAGAAATGATGGATTAGTTCTCAGAGACACTCTATCTCTATGAAAAATGAAGTATGGACTCTTGATACATAAAGCTTGAAGCTCAGAAATACATCTGGCAGAAGTAATGGTGACCAAAAACAAGGTTTTCCTTGACAAATACTTGAGGTCGCAAGAAGAGACTGGTTCGAATGGTGCCATTGTCAGAGCTTGTAGAACTAATGATAAATCCCATGGTTGAATAGGTTCTCTAAAAGGTGGCTTCAGATGATTCACACCTTTTATGAAGGTCTTGCACAATTTATGGGACATAAGAGAGGAATCTTGGACACCCTCATGAAAATTAGAAATTGCAGTCAAATGAACTCTAATGGTAGAGGCCAATAGACCCGATTGAAAAAGGTCGGCCAGATAGTCTAGTATTATCGACACTGGTGCTGAAAAGGGGTCTACTTGTTTATCTTTCAGCCAACGGGTAAATCTTTTCCACTTGCTCAGATAAGTAATTCTAGTGGAAGACTTATGAGAATATCACGTACTGGTAAAGAAAGATCATTCTGCCTGGCGAGCAAGGGAATTGGAGTAGCCAAGCCGTTAGCTTCAGGCTGTTCAGGTTGGGATGAATCAGGTTCTGTGGGCGTGAGATCAACTCTGGGATTGGATGGAGAATCCATGGTCGATCTAGTAGGTGAGGCCAAAGGAATGGGAACCAAATCTGTCGGGGCCAATATGGTGCTATGAAGATTACCTTGCTCTTCAACTGCCGGGCTTTCTTCAGAAACTGGGGAATGAGAGGAAAGGGCAGAAATGCGTACAGGAGACCCAAGGGCCAATCGTGGACTAGAGCATCCCTGGGTGACTGTCCCGGAGGGGGAATCAGGGGGAAGTAGTTGCTGCATTTGTAGTTGGTCGGGGATGCAAAGAGGTCGTAGCAAGGACGGCCCCAGCGGTGAAAGATCTCAGTCGCTATCAAGGGATTCAGGGACCACTCGTGAGGTTGAAGAATGCACTTGCTGAGTCTGTCTGCTATCACATTGGGACTCCCGGGAATGTGCATTGCTAGAAGAAACTGGTTGGTAGCCATTGCCATATCCTCATGGCCTCTCGACAAAGGGGGTAAGATTTGGTTCCACCTTGCTTGTTGATGTACCAGACCACTGACATGTTGTCTGACTGAATCACAATTGTCCCAGACAGCAGCAGGGGATGGAATGCTTGCAACACCAGAAGCACCGCCCTCAGCTCTAGAACATTTATATGCAGATGGGCCTCCAGTTGGGACCAAGTGCCTTGGACTGTGTCCCTGACATAGCCCCCCCCCCACCCCATCAGGGAGGCGTTCATGGTCACTGTGGCCTTGGGTTGCTGGGGGGAGAAGGGGCGAGACCATTGTGAGAGATTGTGTGTCATCCACCAATTTAAATCCTGTTTGCACCTGTGGGTTACCCGAATCGTGGCTGAAAGGGATACCATTGGGTGAGCAGTAGCCACTGTAGAAGCCTCATGTGAAACCTGGCCAGGGGAACAATGGTGATGGAGGCTGCCATGGAACCCAACAGCTATAGAATCGAGTGAGCCGTGGATTTTTCCTTTGAAAGGATTGGAATTAGTTGTTGCTTTATCCTTAAAATTCTGTGCTCTGGAATAGCAGATCTGCTGTTTTTTGTGTCCAAGATAACCCTTATGAATTCTGTTGACTGAGATGGGGTGAGATTAGATTTTTGCCAGTTTATGGTTATGCCTAGCCTTTGAGCAGCGAGGAGAGAGTATGCCAGGGCTTTTTTCAGTAGATGTCTGGGGGGGGGGGGGATGAGCCAGTCATTTAGGTATGGAAACACCTGGAATCCTTGAAGTCGCAAGTGAGCTGTGACAACTGCCATGCACTTTGTGAACACTCTGGGGGCTGTAGAGAGTTCGAAGGGCAGTACTCTGAACTGGTAGTGACTGGCTCCCGCACGGAAGTGCAGAAATCTTCTTGATGGCCTGTCCACCTTTATGTGGTAGTACGCATCTTGAAGATCTATAGAGCACATCCAATCGTCTTTTTCCAAAAGAAGAGGATAGACTGTATAGTGACCATCCGGAATTTTTGTACTCTCACAAACTTGTTCAATACACTGAGATCCAAAATTGGTCTCCAGTCCCTGGTTTTCTTTGGCACCAAAAATAGTCTTGAGTAGAATCTGGATCCTATCTGGTCTGGAGGGACTATTTGGATGACTCTCTTTCTTAGCAGCTTTTCTATCTCTAGTGCTGCTTCTTCCCTTTGACTGGGTGGAACGTCAGGAAGGTTTTTTGAAGGGACGGGTCAAAGATTGAAGGGGATATGATAACCTCTGTGTATGATCCTTTGTACCCAAGAATCGGTGGTGATGGTTAGCCAGGCAGACCCCCAACCACCTCCAGAGGAAAGGAGTTGGGCCGCTCTTCAGGAGCGCTGGTAGGATTGACCAGGGAAAGAATCCCTGGAACCCTGGTTACGCAGTCCCCCTCTGTCCCGAAAGGAGTGTCTTCCTTGTGATTTCCCCCTCTACCTCTGGGGGAGAACTCAGCTTGTGTGTCATGGAAAGGACCCTGAGATTTCTTGAACCATATCTTCTCACTCTTTTGGTTTCGGGAGAAAGCACGTTGAGGGGAAGAAAAACAGACACCTACGGCAGAAAGGGTCTTACTGTCCTGTTCACATCTAGCCAGTGTTCTTTTAACTTTGGGTACAAACAACGAGGAGGGCTCAATGGGGGCATTAAGAAAGGAAGACTTAAAAGGTTCCGCGAAGTTGTACAAGCGCATCCAGGCGTGTCATCTCAAGACTGCAGCAGAACCTGCCGCTCTAGCTGCTCCTTCTGATGCGTGAGATATCAATCGCATAGAGAAGTTAGATATAGACTCAATGGTGGCCAGCTGGGAGGCCACTTTGTCACGGACCTCATCAGATACTGCTCCAGCCAAGGTTTCAGAGAGCTCAGAAACCAGATCCCTTTGAAGCCTGGTAAAATGTGCCATATAATTCAGGGACCTGATAGCAAAGGTCGCTGAAGCAAAGGTGTGCTTCTCTATTCTGTCCAGGGCCCGGGACTCTCTGTTAGGTGGATGGACAGTCTGGCTTTCTTCTTCTGCCAGATCCTTTTTTGTTGCGGCTGGCACCACCAAAGCATCCACAGGAAGACCTTTGGATCAATGGGGATCCGAAGCAGGAGGGGACAAGATCTTATCTGGCCTCCGGGGAATAGCTTAGACGGTATCAGGGGCCTTCCAAGGACACTGCACGATGCAACTGACAAGTTCATCAGCAGGTGCAGTAACCCAGGAGGTAGGGGGCCGGGCGCGAAAGGCCTGCAGGAACACAGATTCCTCAGGGGTCAGATTAGAGGACTGCCAGTCACCTCGCTGTTTTAGGATTTTGAGGATATTGCCAAAGGATACCTCAGAGGGTGACCGAGGGGATCCTTCCCCCTCATCGAAATCTGTCTCTTCGGTGAGGGACTACTCTGTGGAGTCCATGTGGTTCCTCTTAAACACACTTTTCCGGTGGACCTCCTCAATGGGAGAAGCTGGGGAAGACAACAGAAAAAGGGATTCCTGAGGGAATATGTCCTGAGGCCCTTGCACCCGATGTCGGCTAGGTGCGACTTGTGAAACCAGTGTTCCAGAGGAGGGTGGAGGTATAGACTGCCCGGTATCGCCAGCAGCAGCGAAAGCCTTCTCCATCAGTTGGAAGGCTGGTCCACCTGGAGAGGAGTGTATGCCTCAGACAGGGGGCACTCCTCCCCTAAGTGACTCAGCCTGCTGACCCGGAGTCCCTGGATGGCTGTGGAGCAGCAAGCTATGCGTGTCACAGCTGACATCCTGGGTCATAGCAAAACTTTCCTGCCACGAAGGCAACTGCGGTTCCTTAGTGAGATCCATAAAGGGAACCGCAGAAGGGGAAGACTGTACTATATCCATGGACTTCAAAGGCAATGAAGGAGGAGAATAAGAAGGTGTCTTTGGAGATGGGTGATCACCTCCCAAGGAAGGATAGTTCCTGAGGGGTGGAATACCTCTGGCCAAGAATGCCTGGTCCACAAGATGCAACACATCATGTTCAGAAAGGCTTCTAGTGGACCTCACAGAGACTGAGGGAGAAACAGACCTGTCCACAAAAGAGGCAGACTCGGTGCCCATCTCATCTGACTGCACTGAGGACAACGGTGCCGAGAAAGACTGAACTACTGTAGTCTGCACCAAAGAAATCATCGGTGCCGATGTCATTGTCTGCACCGACACAGGGATCAGTGCCGAAGTGGCTGTCGGTGCCGAAGCTGGAACTGACAAAACTGCAGTCAACAATAAAGGCCTTGGTTCCGAGGAAGATCTCGGAGCTGGCGTGGTCAAGGTCTGCGCTGACGGAATTGTCAGTGCCGATACAGTGGTAATGGTCTGAACTGAGGAGCCCCTCGGTGCCAATATGTAGAAGGCTGCAGGAGAGGACGGAGCCGAAATCACTAATGGAGCCGAAGGCCTCGGTGCCGAAGGTCTGGGCACCAAAACCACTGGGGCTGAATGTGAGAGCTCCAGAGCTGCAATTTTAGCCTTTTTAGGTTTTGGTTGGTGAGAGTCCCCAGCTGGGGACAAAGGCAAGGATTTAGCCTTAGTAGAAACATCCATTTTCTTATGGGCTTTAGGAGGGGTTGAGACCTCTGACCCAGAAATAGCCTCTGAAAAGGGAGATTTCAGAAGTCCCTTCACTATCAGCTTGTTTTTCCTTTCTAACAAAGTTCTGTTAGAAAAGTTCTCACAAATAGTACAAGGTGGTTCAACAGATAAATGGGAAGCTCCCAGACAATAAACACATAAAGAGTGTGCATCAGAAGTAGGCAGCTTGTGTCCACAATCAGAACACCGCTTAAACCCCGGACTGCCTTTTTGTCTGCCATATTAACTAATAGAAAAGTACCAACAATGGTACAAGAGAGTACCCAAAGGTATAAAAGAGAAAGGGAAAAGATTATAAACGATGGTAAAGAGAAAATTACCTTGCAGTAAAAAAGGTAAGTAAAGGACAGAAAAAAAACTGAGGAAATTATTAACGCTAGATGCGACAGGGCAAGAGACAATAAAATATCAACTTTTCTGATAGAAAAGTAGTTTGTGAAGCAATTAAACAATTGACTGTACTTAGCTCAAGAGAAGTAGCTTGACACGATCAGATGGCAATGCGGCAAACGAAATCTGAGGTAACAGGGAGAGGGGAATTGTAGGTAAGAGTTTAGCTCGGGAGTTTGAAGCTGACGCGAGTTTGGAAAATGGCCGGCTTGGTTCCGAGCTCAGAACAGATACCCATACATAAGGAATGAACAAGGATTAACAATAACAGATTTAAAGATGCGTTTCCCTTATCTGTCCACAGTCCTAGAGTCTTTATTAGGAGGATGAACAGAAGAAGAGGTTTCCGACATCTCTTTCTTGGTGTCCGCCGCCACCACCATGGCATCAACTGTGACTCCCTTCGTAAGAAAAGACCTGTCTTGAGGGGAGGTGATAAATTTGTTGAGCCTCCAAGGGACTGGTTCCATGGAATCAGGAGACTCCCAAGCCCTTCGAGCGACCAAGTCCATTAACTCATCAAAGGGCGGAGTAACCCATGAGGTGGAAGGTTGAGACCCAATGGCCTTCAGGAGCACCGACTCATCCTCAGTAGGGGTAAGGGACTGCCAGTCACCCCCCCTGCCTTAATATTTCCAGGATGTCTGCAAATGAGACACCCTCAGAGGAGGACAGTGGGGACCCTTCTGATTCCTCTAAGTCGGTGCCTGATGTTAAGGATTCCTGAGGGGAATCCAAATGCCTCTTCTTGCACAGTCTTTTTCTGGGGACTTCATCAGTGGGGGCCGTCTAGTAAAGTCTCAGTCAAGCAGGGGTCACCCAATGGGGTTACCGGAGGCTCAGGGTCTCGACGCTTGGTGGGGACCTGTGGTTTAGGGACAGAACGTAGCCCTTTAAGGAAGGAAGAGGAAAGATCCGAAGAGGTAAGGTTCTTAGCAGACATGACCCTCCTCATGGCATCGAAGGCACTGGTTTCCCAACCCAAGGAGTCTGCCTGTTCCGAAGAAGATAGCAACCTCCCAGGGGCCGAGACCACGGGCTCCGAGCCAGAGGACGGAACTGAGCTCATCTGCGCCAAAGCCCCAAGAGGGAGAGTCGGAACCGAAGCGTCGGTTTGACTCGCTCCCCCTGAACCAGTGAGAGAGTGTCAGCTCCGAGACTTTTCGATCAGAACCGAAGAAGTCAAAGTCGACAGGGCCGAGGGCACTGGAACAGACCTCGGCTCTGTGGGTTCCACCACTATCAGATCCTCTCTTTCCGGCTCCGAAGGCTCAACTGGCCTCGGAGGAGGAGCAGAAATCATGTTGGGGGGGGGGGTCGTAGGCTTCGAAGCCAACTGGGTCGAAGTTAAAAGCACTTTGGCCAGGGCCGGGTTCACCAAAAGTCTCTGCACCACGCGGTCCACATCGATGTCGGAAAGTGTACCGGAAGAACGGGCTGAAGGAGCCGAAGAAGCCACCGACTTAAGGATCGGGGACTTTAAAACTTCCGACACCAGCTCCAACACAATGATTTGGCTCCGAGGTAAGATTTCGGTGCACGGCTCCGAAGGCTGCGGAGCCGGCGACCGAGTCTTTCCAGAGGTGCTTGGAACAGAAGACTTGTGCTCCGATGACACCTTAGAAGACTTTGACCCCTTCGAGGACTTGGAGGTCTGGTCAGTCTTGTCTAATGCTTCTTGAAAATCTGGCTTAAACAACCCTCTATCGACCAATTTCCTTCGCCTCTCTAATAAAACCCTGCCACTGAAGGAATGGCAGATAGAGCAATCTTCTTGCAAATGTAGTGGACCCAAGCAGTACACACAAGAAACGTGGTTATCGGTGATGGACATCTTCTGTCCACAGTCGCACCTTTTAAATCCAGATTTTTGTTTCTCAGACATTATAAACGGAAATTACATACAAATATCAGATCCCTGATAACAATATCAAAAAAGTCGAAACCACAGAACTCCTTAGAAAGTTCAGAACCCTGAACTGCAATGACTACGAGAATAATGCGACACTTTCGAGGTGACACAAAAACGTTCAAATACAATAATTCTATGAAAAATAAGGGGATAGGGAATTAAATTTGACAAGAGCTCTGTCACGTAAATGCAACTCAAGAAAAGGCTAAAGGCCTAGCAGCAACCACTCCGAATTATAAGACAAAAATATACTATCCAGTTAACTCACTGAGCAACAATTACAAGAAATATGAGAAGTCTCACAAATATCAGATCCCTGATAGCCTAATAAGTAATTTTAAATTCTTTTAAGATAAAAAGGTTACTGGCCCGAGCTTCCTCCGAAGATCGTGCGATCCGTTGCAGCGGCAAACTAGATCTGGGGTTGGTAGGAGAGCATCATGGGATAGGGAATGTGCCTCGAGCTACTCAAAGATCTTGAGCTTGGAAAGCGGCCGTCTCGGAGCTGATGGATCGGCTCCGAACCCACGTGTAAAGAACAAACGGCGAGATTGAACAACTTCACATTGTGTTTTATGTGATTGTCACAGAAGGTGACCTAATGGGGCAGATGTCAGTGTGAGAAAAGCATCCTTACATGAAAAATGTGGGGGACATCTACTAAGGATCTGACATACAATTGTGGTAGGGTGCAAACTGATTTGCCTAAATAGGAGTGTAATCTCAACAGCGGTCTCCAGCAAGTGAAGCATAGGTAAAGGCTCATGAAAAACATTAAAAGAACCAACCACAATCATGGACAATATCAGAATAATACCACCAGTAATCCCATGCCCCTGAGAATATATGTGATTTAGAGTGATAAGAGATGATTCTGCACAAACATACTTGTACAACTTTTATGACACAACCACACTCTAGGAGGTTAACCACACGCACTGTCGTTAGGGGGGAAACTGCTTTATCTGTATGCGACATTATGAGCAATACAAGCTAGTTGACTGGTGTACATGGTATATATATATATATATATATATATATATATATATATATATATATATATATATATATATATATATTATATATATATATATATTATATATATATATATATATATGTGTGTGTGTGTGTGTGTGTGTGGAGATATAGCACAA
This sequence comes from Protopterus annectens, assembly GCF_019279795.1. Taxonomy (NCBI): domain Eukaryota; kingdom Metazoa; phylum Chordata; order Ceratodontiformes; family Protopteridae; genus Protopterus; species Protopterus annectens. The sequence continues at coordinate 372,088,177 of NC_056725.1, read as the reverse complement.
TCCACACTGTCACGAATGATATCCATGCCATTAAAATGTTGTCAAACATCTTTGTATGTAGTGTGTAAATCACCAGAACAGGTAGTACACACGTGTCTGCTGTAACAACTTGAGCGGTGTTCTTCACTATCAGACAATCATATATATGCCACAAAAAGAATACCTAGGTATGACCAATAAGCTGTGAGAAAGCTCACTGTAACAAAAGTGTTACACTTCAGTTACACATCAGTGGAAGATGTGTAGAGAGGTACATGAAGAAGGGTGCATTGTACTCAATTACTGGTGTCACGAAGGCTGGGAACTATGAAGGTATTATGGCCTCTGATGTGGATGTCCTTAACATACTCAGTACTTTTGTTCCATACAAGGACGTAGTCAGCACTTTGACCACATGCTGGTGGACTTTCCATTTACCATCAACACCAGGACACAGGTCACATACCTATTTGATTATAGGGTGTGATGTCCACATTATACTTGGGTTGTGTGTTTGTTTTCCTGACTTAACAAATTCCAGTTTTCTTGTCATTGCAGGTGTTGTCATGGCTGTGGCAGCAATCTTTATTATGTGTTGATACTATCTGTATTATACTAATTTCACAGTTGGAGTCGATGACTGCCCACAATCTGCAGCCCTTCAGGCAGCTGTTTGGACACAGGATATGTATATCATCTGTGATGTCCGTCACTTAAATAATGGACAGGAAAGGGACTAGCAGACATCCCTGATGTACAGACCTGATCACTGGACCAGAGATATAGGTCACTTCACATGTTTCAACTTAGTGAGATGCCACATATGTGATACACTGGTCTACCCACTTGGTGATATAGCTGTTTATGGCCACATATGACAGTGTTGACTGAATACCTCAGTGTGGATTTGGGTCAAATGCCTTGACCTGGTTCAAGTCCCACAAGAAGATACTACTGTCAACATGTATGCTCTCGATGACCTCTCTGAGGACATCTATTAGATGTAACAGATATGATGTAGCATTAACAACTGACACATGTGTGTTGCACACAGCTCGAGTATTACTAGTGTCCATTTAGAAGAGGTCCATAATGACATGTTGGTCTACCTCACAGTTGAAAAGAGTCAGGATTGTCTCTGAACATGCATGCATCAGGTGTGGCCCCCCAACTCGGATGCATGTTGACATACACTCTTCTACTGGAACACTCTTCTACTGGAACATAGTCAATGAGGAGGGTGTTTTGAAGTGTGTATTCAATCGTATCAAGAAGGTGTATGTGCTGAATCAGGCCACAGGCAATCTGTGATGATGTCACAGCCCACTGATTCTGTTTGACAGGCCTCAGTGAAGGCAAAACAGTGCATACTGCCTATCGGGATCTGGCCTAGGGTTTGGACACAATCCCCCACATGGGTATCATTGAGCAACTATCCCAGCTGCGGAGTAACCTTTATGAGGCTAGAAGGGTAACCAATTGGTTCACGGACAGAACACATACTGTGAAAGTTAGAAGATCAACCTGTACCAGTAGAGCTGTCACCATTGGCAAACCCCAGGGATTTGTGCTTGGCCCTTTACTCTTTTGGATTTTGTTTCTTGACAATTCAGACTAAAGTATATGGTTATGGCTTACCATGTTTGCTGATTCTTGCATATTGCGTGCAGTCATTGAGTCCATCAATGATAACATACTACAGGAGGAGCTAGCACAGAAATGATTGGTGAGAAATCCACACAATTTACAAATAAATGCAGAAATTTGTCTTTATGTTGTCCTTCTGAAAAGTGGAAGTCCATGTTAATTACAGCACTGACAACAATCCTTATATACTGAAACCCAGTGATGCAGCCACTGGAAGCACATGTAAATAGCAATCTGAACTTCAACCAGTAAGTGTCCACAATGGCACTGAAAGCCTATGTTGTGCACATCATAAGTCATGACATCACATTCAGATCTTAGGACTGTATAACAGCACTGTACTCAAATCCTATCAGAACACTATAAGAGTATAATGCTCTCTTTTGCATGCACCTCACCAGACACATGCAGTTGAACAGACCACATGGCTTTCTCATCAAGAAAACACAGGGCCTACAAACCATGCCATGATGTAGGTGGCTAGATTGAAAGCCATGTCACTGTAATCTGTATCATATAGGATGAGGTGACTTTTGCCTTGCCTCCAGGCCACACTATAACCCTGCTCTGGTGAGAATAGTACATATCCACAAAACTGATACAGCTGATAACATCAGCAGTGTCTGCTGAGGAAAATATGGTAATAGCAAGTGTCCTACATGCTGGTGAAAAAGGCTCTATGTAATGTCAAGCAAGACCACAAACACCCACACCCAGTTTTCTGCAGTGAGAACAGAATCCCTACCTATCTAAGCACACAGACTACAGACCTTTGTATTTAAGGAGAGCACCACAGCTCAAGTCTGACTTGGAGTGTCTCCGACAACACTTTACAGCTGATATGACCAGTATCTATTGAAGAGAATGAGAAGTTATGTACCTACCATAACGTTCCATGTTAGCTGTCTTCTTCTCGCCTTCTTTCTTGCTGGATGGGTTCGGAGCCGATCCTCGGCTCCAACTCGGCCTATACTAAAGCTTGAGAGCTAATTTTACCGGCTCGAGGCAACCCTATATCCCATGATGCTAGGCGCTAACTACCCAGATCTCGTTTGGTAGCTGAGAACATAGCAATTTTATCCTCCCAACCCAAGGGAGAGAAGGAAAGGGGGAAAAACTCCCATGTGCCACTACCTGAAGCTAAAGTTACCCAAGGATAACCAGTTTATGTTTCAAATTATGAAGGGTGAAGACCCTGATAAAAAGGGGAAATTCCTTTCGGTCTATCCAGGCTAGGGGGATGGCGGGTGGGACGCAAGAAAGAAGGCGAGAAGAAGACAACTAACATGGAACGTTATGGTAGGTACATAACTTCTCAATGTTAAGTTGTCAATCTCGCCTTCATTCTTGCTGGATGGGACCGCGTCCCTAGCACCTTCATCCCGGGTGGCTCATTGGAACAGGCTCTTGAGAACGGTGGAACCAAAATTTGCCCTGTTTCTGGAGGCCATGTCTAATTTGTAGTGTGTAATAAAGGTATGAGGAGAGGCCCATGTGGCTGCTGCACAAATAGTATCTATTGGCAATCTAGCTTGAAAGGCTGTTGATGTAGCTAAAGCTCTGGTTGAATGGGCTCTTGGCTTAGAAGGTAATTCTTTACCTCTGAGTTGATAGATACAGGTAAATTACAGAGGACAGCCATCTAGACAAGGTTACTTTTTACCTTCCGCATAGGACAGAAAAAGCTGATCAGATTTCCTAATTTGTTTAGTTCTGTCCAGATAGTAACGGAGCTGACGATGAACGTCCAGATAATGCAGTTTCTGCTCTGCCCTGTTAGAATAATTAGGGAAGAAAACTGGAAGATCGATAGATTGATTTAAATTTGCCTGAGAAGCCACCTTGGGCAAAAAAGACAGGTTAGTTCTGAGAGAAACCCTGTGTTTGTGGAAAACTAGATAAGGAGGACGAAGGCAAAGGGCATGGAGTTCTGATACTCTTCTAGCAGAAGTTATGGCAACTAGGAAGAGAGTTTTCCAAGAGAGCAACTTCAAGGAACAGGAAGCCGCAGGTTCAAAGGGAGGAAGAATCAAGGATGTTAAAATCAAGTTTAAATCCCACTGTGGTGGTGGTTCTTTGATTGGAGGTTTGAGTAAAAAGATACCCTTAAGGAAGGCTTTACACAGCTTGTGGGACATGATGCTCAAATCCAATAAGCCTATGTGAAAATTTGAAATGGCCACTAACTGAACCTTTACAGTGGAGGATGAAGAGCCGGAATGAAAAATTTCCGCTAGGAAATCTAGGGCTGACTGTATAGGAGCAGTGAAGGGATCTATATTCCTAGCGCTTGTCCAGAAGGAAAAACGCTTCCATTTACTAGCATAAATCCTTCTGGTAGAGGACTTAAGGGAAGCTACAATAATATCACGGACAGAATTGGAAATCAGGGGAAGCCTGGCTAAGGTTGGAAGTGGAGCAACCAAGCTGTGAGGTTGAGAGATTGGAGGGATTGGTGCAGCCGCCCTGACTGGTGGGCCAAAAGATCTGGCACTGGGTCCAGATGCCAAGGCTGTTCCAAAAGGTAACGATGCAGGAACGGGAACCATATCTGTCGAGGCCAATAAGGGGCAATGAGGATCATCCTGGCTCTCAAGGCGGTAGCTTTCTGAATCAAATGAGTGATTAATGGTAAGGGGGGAAAAGCGTATAGAAGTCCCCGAGGCCAATCGTGGACTAGAGCGTCTCTGGGGGGATGGCCTGGAAGGGGAAAGAGGGTGAAGAAGTCGAGGCACTTGCTGTTCTGAGGTGTTGCAAAAAGATCGCAGCAAGGAAGACCCCACTTCTGAAAAATCTCCTCCGTTACTGATTGCTTGAGAGACCACTCGTGTGGCATGAGAATAGCTCTGCTCAACCTGTCCGCTATGATGTTGGACTTCCCGGGGATATGCGTTGCTATCAGAAACCGCTGAGAAGAGATCGCCCATTGCCAAAGTCTGAGTGCCTCTCGACACAGGGGATAAGACTTGGTTCCGCCCTGCTTGTTGATATACCACACTACGGACATATTGTCCGTCTGAATTGCAATAGTCCCTAAGGAAAGAGAGTCTTGGAGGGCTTGCAACGCTAAAAGCACTGCTCTCATCTCCAGGACATTTATGTGCAGGTGGCATTCGAAAGGTTGCCATGTGCCCTGGACTGTCCTGCCCTGAAAATGCCCCCCCCCACCCGATCAGGGAGGCATCCGTTGTGACAGTGGCGACCGGAGGGGAAGGAACAAATGGTCTGCCCTGCAGGACTTGAGGGGAGACCATCCACCAAGACAGATGTTTCTTGCAAGAAAGTGTTATTATGATCTTGTGTGTCAAAGGAAGTTGTTGGAAGGACCACTGGGAGAAGAGCATCCACTGAAGGAGTCACATGTGAAAGTGAGCAAGGGGAAGTAGCGTGATGGCTGCCGCCATGCGACCTAACACTTTTAGAACAAACCTGGCCTGGATTCTTTTGCTCAGAAGGAGGATATGAATATGATTTCGAATATCTAAAACTCTTTGCTCGGTTAATTTTGCTGAGAGCTGTATGGTGTCCAAGGTGGCGCCTATGAAGGTAATAGAGTGACAAGGCGACAAGGCAGACTTTTTGAAATTTATGGAGATACCTAGCCCTTTGCAAGTTTGAATGGTGTAATCTCTGGCAAGAAGAAGCTGATGCCTGGTGGTGGCAGTAAGGAGCCAGTCGTCTAAATACGGAAACACCTGGAATCCTTGACGTCTCAGATGAGCCGTAACCACTGCCATGCATTTGGTGAACACTCGGGGGGCTGTAGTGAGACCAAAGGGCAGGGCTCTGAACTGGTAGTGACTGGCCCCCAGCCGGAAGCGAGAAACCTTCTGGAGTGCCTGTGCATCTTGATGTGATAGTACGCATCCTGAAGGTCCACTGAGCACATCCAATTGTTCTGACCCAGAAAGGGTAGAATGGACTGTAGCGTGACCATCTGGAACTTCGTTCTTTTTACAGACTAAATATTTGTCAAATAAAGGGGAAAAATCCTAAGAAAGGAGAAGAAAATTTTAAAATTTTACACTGACCTGTGGAGCCGGTAAAAAAAGCACCTCGCTAGCGAAAGCGGCAAACGAGATCTGGGTAGTTAGCGCCTAGCATCATGGGATATAGGGTTGCCTCAAGCCGGTAAAATTAGCTCTCGAGCTTTAGTATAGGCCGAGTCAGAGCCGAGGATTGGCCCCAAACCCATCCAGCAAGAATGAAGGTGAGATTGACAACTTAACATCATGGTAATAACAGTTTCACACATGCCGGTGTAAAATGCTCTCTGTAATGTCAAGCAAGAGTGCGTGTGTATGCACTCACACACACACACACACACACACACACACACACACACACACACACACTTACTTACTTGACAGCAGTGAGAACAGAACCCCTACCCAAGTACAAAGACTACAGAACTCAGTACTTTACGCAAGCGGCACGGCACAAGTCTGACTTTTACAACAGTGCAGGTCAACTTATAGTGAATGACATCAGCAGGCCGTGTGGAAGAGCAGATGTTGGGGGACCTGCACAGGTTCATAGCTTCATAGGTTCAGAGGAGGTTACCACCCTAATGGCCCTAGGGTGTTTACAAGCCTAGCTGTGTAAAAGCACAGCAACAACTGGCCCTGTCCATGTGGGACATAGGTGCCACTCTAGGGATGACTTTACAGTCATCCATCCAGTTATCAAGGTTGCTCTTGAACAGGGTCATTGAGGAGTACTTCTTCACATGCAGTGGGAGCCTTTTAAAGAGTAGTGTCAATTGGTGGGGGATATATCTGTCTCCCCAGCATGTTGGTGCGGGATATATCTGTCTCCCCAGCATGCTGTGTTTACGTCACAGGCTTGGTTGAGAACCCTGGAGCAAGTTATCATTGTTCCATTTGATTTACAGATGTTCAGCATTTCCAGTAGGGCAGGGTCTGAGACTGCTCTGTAGGCCAGGCATAGGTCACCTCTGAGCAATCTGCATGATACAGAGTACAGTGGCAGGTCTATCAGTCTTTCCATGTATGTCATGTTTTGGAGGCCCTGGAATCTCCCAGTCACAAACCTCTGTGTTTTCCCCACTTGCTGCAGGTGCCTAGTGAGTTACAGACAGAAGGGATCACTATACTCAATTAGTGGTCTGATAAGTACAACACAGCTATGACCTCCCTGGTCCTGGATGTGATGTTCATACGTATGAGGTGCGCAATGCCAAATTTGTGTCTCACCACTAAGGACACAGTCTGATTAAATTGTAGATTGTTATCAACATGTGTTCCCAAGTCTCTCAACACTGTGTTTGAGCTTACAGGGGTGGATGTATATCACAATTAGCAGGAGTATTTCATTGCCAAAGGGGACAATGAGGCATTGTTTGCTTTAATGTTCAGTCTGTGAGTTTGGCACCAACCATTTCTGTTTCAGCCCCTTCTGTAATATGTTACCATCACTGGGATACTCTATATGAGCGCATCAATTTAACAGTCATCTGCAAACTTGGTAAAGCACAGGCCATCTACTGTTGCCTGGGCTTCAGAGAAATAATTTCCAAACAGTTGATGGCCCAGCACAGATCCTTGTAGTATTCCACTGGCAAGTGGGCTAGTGGTGGAGGTGCAGTCCCCAGCTTTGACAATGAGTGTTCTGTCTGTGAGCCAGTTAGCTATCCATCTAGTAACGTATGGCCTAACTCCCAGATGAGAGATTTTCACTATGAGACATGAATGGGGGATAGTGTCAAAGGCCTTGGATAACTAAACATAGGCAGTATGTCCTGTTATCCCTCATGCAGGTTTTTGGGGTCAGTATCAAAGAAGTTTGCTAGGTTTAATAAGCAAGATCTACCCTTAACAGGCTAGTTCAGCACTATAACTGTTTCAGTGGGAGTTGTTTTACTTCTGTGAAGTTTTGAGTTTATCTGATAGCCAGGGGACTATCCTTTGTCTTACAGTACTGGTATAGTTACATTTCTGTATATTTTTGCTCAGTAGCAGTGGTTAGGCTGGCTGTGATTGATCTACAGCCATCTGGACATACAAGCTGATTTAACTATACTTTTTGCACTTGCAGTGTTTCAGTGATAGTTAGCAAAACTGTACTGCATTTATTTGTTACATTGAATATTAATTGAATATTGTGGGGTCTCTCTCTGCAGTTTGTTTCCCAACCTGCCTCCTTAGTGTTGTTGCAGTCTTAAACTGGGTAGCTTTGGAGATGCCTGCTACTGCTGTAGATTTGTGTTTGGACACTCCTCCCGGACCCACCTCATTTGCTCACTCAACGGAGTACAGTGAGATCATTTGGGAAGGACTACCCCCTTGCTTTTTTGATTTCAGGCACTCCTACAAGTCCCATCTCAGCAGCTCTATCTACTGTGTACAGAGAGAATTTGGGAAGGACAACCCCTGGAGTCTCTTAATCTTGTTCTGTTTCCTCCCTCTCCACTTAACAAATAAAAAAAAATATTCAGCTGCTCTTATTGTAACTGTAACCTACCTACTTTATTACCTTATTTTGCTGTTCTGTGTGCTCTTAAGTGTTGCAGTGCTCTTTTTCAACATTTATTACTGCTTGCTAGTAGACCGATTAAATTTAACAGCTATTCTAAGCATCTTAGTTTTAGTTTTAGCACTTATGCACCAGGCCAATTATTTTACATTTAAGGTTTTTGTGGTCTACACTTTTGTGGACAAAACCTCATCAAAACCCGCTCTCCATAAGTCCGCCAAGTATTCAGAACACTATGTCTGGACAATTCCCACCAGTTTCTCCTGCCAGCCTGGTCTCCATGGGCATACTGAGACAGTGTAGCAACTGCCTCTTGTTCACAGACAGTCATCTTCTTCTAGCACATAATTCTTCTACTTGCGAGAAATGCATCTACATCAGTAACCAGGAATCCATGCTCTCTCATACCACAGTTAGTACTCCTGACAAAGAGGAGATTGCCAACACAAACACCATACCACCCACATCACATAGCCAAACACAACACACACCTATGCAGGGGTCCTCAATAAAAACTTTCCTAAACAATAGTGACCCCAAAACTCACTCACAAACATTCCACACACAACACCAAACACATCACACACACACAGTAGATAACACACCAGTGTCTCACAAACACAGCCATTAGGTATAATAATAACAAACCAACGCAGCCCATTAGGCATAACAATAAACCAAACATACTAGTCACTGGTGACTCAATAGTGAGACACACTGATGTCCCCCTCACCAGGCTTGACAAGGAGAAGGTCACAGTCAGTTGTCTGTCAGGTGCCAGAATCTGCCACATCACTCACGCACTTAAGTCTCTCCACAACATGTACAAGTATGACTCTGTTATTGTTCGTGTGGTGTGAATGACTTGAGATGTACCTCCCTGGACTATATGAAGAGAGACATGATTGAGCTCTCAGAGTATGTGTCTCAGGCAGATATGACCTTAGCCGTAAGCAGCATCCTACCTTCACCATGAATGATACCACAATACCAACAAAAAATAATTAACTTCAACAATTGGCTTAGTTTCTGGTGTCTTTTCAAGGGGATCCAGTGTCTGTCTGCCTGGGATGACATGGTTGACAGGCCTCGATGCTTTAACAGAGATGTCCTTCACCTGTCACCCCTGGGATTCCAGATCCTGGCCAAGGCTCTTGCCTCTCCCATTGTGTCTTTTTTAGGCTATGTCCCAAAGACAAATCTTCCAGCATAAGAGATCTGTAAAAAGGAAACTGAAGGTCATGCTGCTTAACACTAGAAGCCTAAACCTGAAAATGCACTCGCTGGAGGTTCTCCTCACACTGGAAGATGCAGATGTCTGTGCAGTCAAAGAAAAATACAGTTGTGTACACTTACCATAAATGTAGATGTTCGAGTGTATTCATTGCTGCAGTCATCACATTTGGGTTATCTGTTTGCAGTAGCCCTCATTCGGCCTGATTAACAAAGTCTTGGGTCCTGCGTCAGTTGCTGTCCCTTCTTCCATGAAGTCAGGTCGTCAGGGATATAAAACATGCAGCCGACACCATTACATCAGTTTTTCTTGCCCCAGATGTCAGGTGCCCCCCAATGGGAAGCAATCAAATCTATAAATATACAATGTTATACCGCCAACAAAAAAGCAAATACACCAAAAAGCTTTTGAGCATAATAAAGGAGAGTAGAGGTATAGCCAAAAGAAGTAAGGGGGCTGGAGAGAGGGTACCAGGACTGCAACAGTGAATACACTCGAACATCTACATTTATGGTAAGTGTACACAACTGTACTATGTTCTTCATGTTTCACTGTTGCAGTCATCACATTTGGGTAGATTCTCAAAGCTAAGGATGGGAGGAGGAATTTAGATAGCATTAGGACTGGCTATAAGGCCCTGCAAGACTGCAGTGGCAAAGCCGGCACTGGATTTAGAGAAAATTGGTAGATGGTAATGCTTGGTGAACGTATGTGCAGAACTCCAGGTACCAGTTTCTAGGATGTCCCTGGTAGGGACGCCTCTGAGAAAGCCTGCAGAGGTAGATGCAGCCCTGGTTGAGTGGGGTCTAATCTACTGTGGGATAGGTTTTCCATGGTGCTTGTAGCAGAAATTAATGCAATGGCCGATCCATTTGGAAATGGTTTGCTTTGAAATAGCCTTCCCCTCTGCCCCTGCAGCAAATGCCACCAGCAATTGGTCAGACTTCCTTTGAGGTTTAGTCCTGTCCAAGTAGAATCTAAGTTGTCTGTGCACATCTAAGGAGTGCAGTATCTGTCCCCCTTTGTTTTGTGGATAAGGAAACAAGGTTGGCAAATGAATGGACTGATTGAGGGCCACACTGGATACCACCTTGGGCATGAAGGAGGGATTGGTCCTGACAGACACCCTGTCCACATGAAAGATGATGAAAGGCTCCACTGCCATGAGGGCCTGTAATGCAGATACCCTTCCTGCTGAAGTGATTGCTAAAAGGAAGGCTGTTTTCCAAGAAAGGAATTTTAAGTCTGCAGTAGCAGCTGGCTTGAAAGGAAGAAGAGTGAGTTTTTCCAATATAAAGTTAAGGTCCCAGGCTGGAGTTAGAGCTCTCCTGGGTGGTCTTAAATTTCTGGCCCCTCTGAGGAACTGCTTGAGCAATGGATGAGAGAAGAGGGGAGGTTCTGTGCTATAATGATCTGAAATGGCTGAGGCATGAATTCTGATGGAAGAGAAAGACAGGCCATTGTGAAACATCTCAGTCAAGTATTGTAAAATCTGAGGTATATTGGGCACTGCTGTGCTCATCCCTTGAGATTGGTTCCAGGCACAGAATCTTTTCCCTTTTCAGCATAAAATTTTCTAGTACTAGGCCTCCTTGCCTCTAAAATGATATCCATCACTGGTTTACTGAGGGATGGTAAAGGAGAGCTTAGGTAATTAGCCAGGCTGCTAGGTTCAGTGTTTGAAGCTGAGGGTGCAGGATCTGTTTCTCCTGCTGAGACAACAGGGTAGGAGTCTGGGGCAGGTGTCATGGGGCCAACAGTGACACACTGTGCAAGAGGGGGTACACCAGTGTTGGCATTGCCAGTCTGGTGCAATCAAAATCGTCCTTGGTTTTTCTTGTCGGATCTTTAGTAGTACTTTGGAGAGCAGAGGCAGAGGAGGAAAGGCATAAATTGATAGGTTTTTCCATCTGAAGGACAGAGCATCCACTTTCTAAGCTTGTTTGTGGGGAGTCCTTGTGCAAAATTTGTCCAATTGATAGTTCTAGGGGGAGGCAAACAGGTCTATATCTGGGCTCCCCCATTTGCTTGTCAACATGTTGAGAATCCTTGGTTCCAGTTTCCACTCGTGTGGGTCCATGAGGTTTCTGCTTAGTTCATCTGCCAGTGTATTTAGTTTTCCTGGCAGGAATTGAGCTTGTAGATGCACTTGGTAGCTCAGGGCTGTGTTCCACAATGCCATGGCTAGTCTGCAGAGGGGGTAAGAATGTCTATCTCCTTGCTTGTTTATGTACCACATAACAGTGGTGTTGTCCGTCTTTACCATTAATTGTCCTGGAAGAATGTGGTTCTTGAAGGCTGTCAGAGCATTCTGTACAGCTAACATTTCTTTTTGATTGATATGCAGGTGCATTTGATTTGGGTTCCATTTGCCCTGAATGCACTTCCCTGCCAGGTGAGCCCCCCATGCATAGTCTGATGCGTCTGTTGTTAGGGTTTGGGTGGCAGGGGGTAGTGTGAATGGTAGCCCCTTGTTTTGGTGGCAGGCCTCTGCCCACCAAAGAAACTCTAGGCGTAGGCAGGCTACGATAGGAATCATTGCTTCTAGATCCTGAGAATGTTGACACCATAAGGTTTTTTAGATACCATTGTAGTTTCCTCATATGCAGTCTTGCATATGGAATTAGAAGAATGCAGTAGGCCATGAACTCCAAGGCTTGTATTATTTGCCTTCCAGATAGCAGGGTTTTTGTGGCCACTTGTTTGAAGTAGGTTGTCAAATGAAATTTGTTTCTCTGGCATGAGGGAAGCCATCTGGGAAGTTGAATTCAAGCTTGCTCTCAGGAATATAATTTGTTGACAGGGTACCAGGTGTGATTTCTTTTCGTTTATGGTGTACTCCAGACAAGTTAGCACCCTTTGTACAAAGGCCAGATGATTCAAAAGTATGTCCTAGCTTTTTGCCTGAATGAAACAATCATCCAGGTATGGGTATATTTGAATATTTCTTTGCCTTCAAAATGCAATGACTGGTGCTAGGCACTTTGTGAATACCCTGGGCGCAGTAGATAAGTCAAAGGGCAGTGCAGGGAACTGATATTGCTGTAGCCTGCTTTGAAGCGTAAGTATCTTCTGTAAGACTCAAATACCACCAAAGGAGAAAAGACAATACCACTAGCGACAACAGCCACAATCACAGAGCAATGCTGGTAGAAAATATATTTATTGCACTTAGCACTTCGGCTCCCAGGCCTTCACAGAGTAAAAAACATTACTAAAACACTGGTTTAAATACAAAAAAGCATAATAATCCATCCCACTGCTAATAAGCTGATTAATCAATTAAATAATTAACTAATTAAATTACATATTTCCAGTTGCATTCTTTGTTTAACCCTATGGGTTTCCAAGGTATTAAACTTAAGAAAATACATAATTTCTTTTCTCAGAAGTTTATCCTTTAAACTTACATTTCACATTTTCATTTTTAGGTTGTATCTTGGAAAAGGTGGAAATATTGATGGGTGAAAATGTAAGTTTAAAGGATAAACAACTGAGGAAAGAAACTATGTATATTCTTAAGTTTAATACCTTGGAACCCATAGGGTTAAACAAAGAATGCAACTGGAAATATGTAATTTAATTAGTTAATTATTTAATTGATTAACTTATTAGCAGTGGGATGGATTATTATGCTTTTTTGTATTTAACCTGTGTTAGTAATGTTTTTTACTCTGTGAAGGCCTGGGAGCCGAAGCGCTAAGTGCAATAAATATATTTTCTACTCGCGTTGCTCTGTGATTGAGGCTGTTGTCGCTAGTGGTATTTTTATCTTCTGCAAGACTCCCTGATTGGGATGTGCAGGTATGCTTCCTTTAAATCTAGTGTTGACAACCAGGCGTCTTTGCCTAGCATAGGGAGCAACTGGTGAAGAGTCAGCATCTTGAATTTTGGAATCACCAAAAAGGTGTTTAGAGTAGACATGTCCAGGATAGGATGCCATGAACTGTCTTTTCTGGGTACCAGGAAAAGTCTTGAGTAGAAAACTTGTCCCTTTTCCTTATCTGGTACCAACTGAATAGCCCCCATGCTTAAGAGAGAACGTACTTGCTTTTGGGCCTCTGCCCACTGATTTGGGGGTAGTTCTGGCCATCCGCTTGGTGTTGGCAATGTGTGGAAGTGAAATCTGTATCCCTGGGACACTATATTTAGTACCCATTTGTCCTGGGTAATGAGTTCCCAGTTCTCTGCATGAAGAGCAATCTTTCCCCCCAAAGGGGGAGTTAGTTGAGAAGTGCTTGGAAGTTTTAAAAAGAAGTCATTGAGACAGTTTACCATCGGGGGGGGTTATTACTTCCAGATTTGGAAGTGGAGGCCCCCCACTGCTTAGTACTGTGCGTACCCTGGGACTGATGCCTGGGAGCTCTGCTGGATCTGGGTTTGGACTGAGAAGGTCTGGAAGAGGCAGGAAAGGACCAATTCTTAGAAGGCCAATGCCTACTAAACCTTGGAGGTTGTACTTGTAAAAAAATCTTTTAACAGTTTGCATAGATTTTGCTTTTTTCCTCCATCTTTTTAAGAACTTTCTTATAGGTTCATAGGTAGGTACTAGGCTACTGGCCCAAGGGCCTATGTAAGCCTAGCCAACAAGGTTCCCTGGCTTATGCCACCCAAGAAAGCTATTTTCCTGTGCCACTGTCGAGCAGAGACACAGAAGTGATCCCCGGGGTGTATTTCCTATTTCCCATCCACTCATCAAGATTTTTCCTGAAGAGTGCTAATGAAGAACTTTGCTTGACATAGATGGGTAGCCTGTTCCAGAGTATGGGAAGTCTCTGGGACAGGAATCTATCCCTCCAGCATGTCCTGTTTATTGTGGTGACAAGGTTTAGGTCCCTAGAGCGTGTAGCTCAGAGGGATTGGGATTTCTTTAGGTGTAGCATGTCCAACAGCTCTGGGTTTGACATAGCTTTATATGTTAGGTAGGGATCACCTCGGAGTAGGCGATATGCTACGGAGTAAAGCTGGAGTTTTTTGAGGCGGTCAGTGTAGGGCATTTGTTTGAGGCCAGTAATCCTCTTTGTGAGGTACTTCTGTGGCCTTTCCAGCTGCTGCAGATGTCTTGTGAGGTACATTCCAAAAGGGGCGTTGTACTCTATAATGGGTCTAATGAATGTCGAGTAGAGGTGAACAATGACCTCCTTTTTCCTGGATGAGAAACCCTTTTCTGATGAGGTGTGCCACGTAGAAGGACATCCTAACTACTGTAGCGATCTGACTATCACAGGAGAGACTACTGTCCACCTGGGTCCCAAGGTCTCATCACACATTCAGTGTTAAGTAGATTGCTGCCTATGTGGTAGTTCATGGGTACAGAGTTTTTACCAAAGGGGATGACACTGCACTTTTTGGCATTGAGCTTGAGGCCATGGCTCTGACACCAGGCATCTGTCTCAGTGAGGCCCTTCTGTAGGATGTCAACATCATTTGGGGACTTGACTATGGCTTCTAGTTTGCAGTCATCTGTGAATTTCGTTAGCCAGAGGCCTTCTGTGTTAGCCTGTGCTTCAGAGAAGTAGATACCAAACAGGAGAGGTCCCAGGATGGAACCCTGTGGTACTCTCCACTTGTCACTGCTTTGAGGTCAGACTTGGAGTCTGCAACTTTTACAGTGTGGGTTCTGTCAGTGAGCCAGTTGGCAACCCATCTTGTGACAGAGGGATTTATACCTAGTTTAGTGAGTTTAGCTATAATTCCAGAATGGGGGATGGTGTTGAAAGTCTTGGCGAGGTCAAGATAGCCTGTGTGAACCACCTTACCCTCATCTACGGCTTTGGTTACTGCCTTAAAGAAGTCGATCAGGTTCAGGAGACATGATCTGCCTTTCACAAACCTGAACTGTGTGGGATCCAGAGTTTGGAGGTTACCAATGTCTGTTTATGAGTTCCATGATGTTCTGCCTTGTTGCCAAACAGACAGTCCTGGTTTAAGGAAGCATCCAGTTATTTCGCTTTAACATGATCTGGCAAATGATTGATCCTTAAGCCAAGCATGCCTTAAGTACAGACCCAGTTACAGCAGCCCTGCAAGATGCCTCTAGTGAATCAAAACCACATTGCAAAGTATGTTTTCCAACTTGTTCAGCTGAGTGCAGTAAGTCTTGTAAATCCTTATTTTCAGCACAATAATCAACATCATTTTCTGTTTAAGCAATCCAATAATATGCTCCTGATACTTTAAGCCCTAATGGCCAAAGTTGCGGAAGTGTATACCTTCTTACCCCATCTATCCAGCACCCTGGAGTCTCTATCAGAGTGGGTAGGATTTTTGGCAGTAGAAGCTTTAATACCCTTGGGTCCCTGTGAAATGGTCTCAGGGTCTGCAGTTGGATTTTTAAAAAGGAACTTGTGAGAGTCAGAGACCCTGTAATATCAGTCAGATTTTCTGGGAGCAGGAGGTAAAGAGTCAGGGGCCAAGCTAGATTCTGAAAAGGCATCATCAACAATGTCTAGTACAGGAGGTATGGCTAAAGGCCTGTGCTGGGGCAGTAGTAAGAAATCCCTAAGCCTCTTTTTAGAATCAGAAAAATCCTGACCTTCCCAACGAAAATGCTCCCTGAGAGTATGCAAGGTTTCACCAAAAATCCTCTGGGGGAGAAGCAGAGGGAATACAGTCCTCAGCATCAGAATCCTCATAGGTAGATAAGGGTAAATCCTGGTCATCAGAGGAAACAGAAAATTCAGAATCCTGGTCAGAAGTATCATAAGCAAACTCAGTCCTAGGTCTCTTAGAGGGGGAAGGCTGGCTTCCCCTGATTAAAGTAATAAGGTCTTCAGCCATTCTTATTATTTGTTTATTAGGCATAGAGGCCTGACCATGCAGTCTGGGAGTCAGTTTTCTAGGCATGGTACGAGTTTTAGGCCTTGAAGAAGAAGATGGTGTCGGTTTGATACGCAAGTCAGTAGGCCTGAATACACCCTCAGAAGCTGGTGCCTGCACAGCGGCTCCGGACCCATCCAAGGTAAGGACATCTGCAGATTCCACAATTGAAGCATCTCGCAGCATACCAGACTCTGAATGGGTCTCAGTAAAGGCCTGCAAATCTGAAGTAGCGGGTATCAGGGGCTGTGAAAGCACCTCACTGAGTACCAGCAAACTGGCGACTGGCTTAGGAGAAGCATTGTTGGCAGCTTTGGACCTAGGCGGCCTGTCTCTGTCTTTATCTTTGCGTTTTTTCGGAATGTAGGTAGTCGGATGGCTTACCAAAGACATATCAGGATAACTGAACCGAGCACCAAAATATTTAGAAGTGAAAATATACCGACAATGGATAGTTTGTGGTTTAAATAAGGCACAAAACCGACCGTGAGGTACATCTTGGTCAGGGCCTAGACAAAGAATACAGTACGAATGAAAATCTTTCTGAAGTATTTGCTTTCCACAAGTAATGCAATTATTTACTTTTACTGACATCGGTTTAGAGCAAGAAAAAGTTTCCCCAATGGGGTACTTAGCTTTTAGTTGAAGACTTCAGTTCTGAAACTCGAAAACGAAAATTTCAGGAGTCAGCCGACCGGCACTTGCAAACTGTTTCTCCTTCAGGCACCACACGGCAAGAAAGACTGATGTAATGGCATTGGCTGCATGTTTTATACCCCTGACAACCCGACGTCATGGAAGAAGGGACAGCAACTGATGCAGGACCCAAGACTTTGTTAATCAGGCCGACCGAGGGCTACTGCAAGCAGATAACCCAAATGTGATGACTGCAACAGTGAAACACGAAGAACATCTTGGTTCAGGGCTGCAGAGAGCACCCTCGCCTTATCAGGCTATACCTCATTCTACACTTTCCAACCCCAAAATGAGGTTGGAAAGACTAAGGGTGGTGGAGTCTCTATCTTCATTAAGGACATGCACACCTCCAGACTGGTTTGTCAGCATGATGCACTGGAATTCCTCCAGATGCAACTGACAGTTGGCAAGTCACCCATTCAAGTTACAGCCAGTTATAGACCCCCCTCTATGACTCAGGACACCCACTCCTCCTACATGGACCTACTTGACACCATCAAGGTACCCACTAACACGCTGATCCTTGGTGACTTCAACTACCCCACCACATACTGGGTGAGCTACTCCTGCACTAATGCACTTACCCAACGATTCCCTGACTTCATCAGTTCTAACGTACTAGACCAGCTCGTCTTATCCCCCACAAGGGCAGATAACATTCTGGAATTGGTTCTCACTAACAAGGGTGACTGCTGCACCATGCCCATAGTATGTTCTTCCCTGGTGAGATGAGATCATTGGTTTGTCTCACTTGAAGTTTTTATCCCATCCAACCCCCCCAGCTGTAAAAACCTTCTCAAATGCTGACTACAACCTCCTAAGGGAGGGTATCAGTAGCTTCACACCACCGCCCCTCTCAGAGGATGCAGACAATTATGCTGAACAGTATGCCGGTACAGTATACAAGCACCTGTACAAATCCATGGACTCAGCCATACCCAAAAGAACTAAAACCTGCTCTTCAAGGAAACACAAACCTGTCTGGTGGATATCCTCTATCAGCAGGCTTTACAACAAAAGGAAGAAATTGTTGTCCAAGGGTAAAAAGGAACAAATTCCAAATTGGAAAAACTCCCTCCTCTGCCTCAACAAGTAAATTAGATCACTAGTGAAAACCTCCAAAACCAATTATGAATTGAAATTAGCCTCTGAAACCAAGTGAAACCACAAAGCCTTCTTCAGTTATGTCAGAAACCTCCATGGCAAAGCCCAGGTTTGTTACAAATTAGTACTTAATGGTACCACTGACACTGATCCTGTTGACTTAGCCAACCTGCTAGCTGACAGGTTCAGCACAAACTTCACCCCATTTCCCCCCCAAAGTCCACATCCCCAATACTTATCCCACACCTCACATCTCCATAGATCAAGTGTTAAAGGCCCTATCCAAGGCTGTATTCGGCACCATCTCCAGCAAGAACTAGCTTCGTCATTGAGCACGCTATTCAACCACAGCCTGATTACAGGCTTCATTCCAGCAGAGTGGAGAACTGACACAAGAAACTATCACCCCATAAGCTTGACAAGTTTGATCTGTAAAGCCATGGAGTGTATTATTATGGATCTCATAAACCAGGACATAGGCAATCTCCAAGCACTTGAGCCCACAGAATTCAGATTCGTCAGGGGCAGATCTTGCCTGTTGAACCTGGTTGACTTCTTTGAGACCGTCACCAAAGCCCTGGATAAGGGCAAGTCAGCACATACAGCTTATCTTGACTTCGCCAAGGCCTTTGACACAATCCCCCACTCAGGCATCATCAAAAAGCTAACACAACTTGGTGTAAATCCCTATCTCGTCAGGTGGGTGGCCAATTGGCTCACTGATATGACACACAAGGTCAAAATAGGTGCCACCACCTCCGACAGCAGACCTGTCTCTAGTGGTGTTCCCGGGGAGCTGTCCTGGGACCCATACTGTTTGGCATCTACTTCTCAGAGGTCCAGGCAAAGACAAAACGTCTGTGGCTGACCAAATGTGCGGATGACTAAGCTGGGTACTGTCATTTATTTATTTATTTTATTTATTTATTTAACATTTGTTAACCGGGAAAGTCCGACTAGGAATGAAGCCAATTTTCAGCGGAGGCCCAGGGAGAAAAGCTCCAGATTTTCCAGAATCATTGACTCCTCAAATGATGTTAACATACTGCAAGAGGGTCTCACTGCAACAAATGACTGGTGCCAAAGTCATGACCTTAAGTTAACTGCAAAAAAATGTATTAGCATACCATTTGGCAAAACCACAGCCCCTACTGATTAACACATCAACGGCAAACCCCTAAGCACATAACCTGTGGTGAGAGACCTGGGTACTCAGGTTGACAACAATCTCACATTTGACCATTATGTAGCGGCAGTGGTCAGAAAACCCTTTCACTTGGTTCATCTCATAAGTAAAGGGACTGCATCCAGAAAAAAAGGAGGTTATTACCTCTCTGTACTCCTCCCGCATTAGGCCTATAACTGAGTACAATGTCCTGTTTGGTATGTACCTCACTAAACACCTGCACCAACTGGAAAGGCCACAGTAAAACATCACAAAGAGAATCCACAGCCTCCAACACCTGTCCTATGTGGACAAGTTCAAATCACTATCACTCAACTTGGTATCATACAGATTGCTCACAGGTGATCTGTATCTCGCCTACAAGGTAATATCAGACACTGCTCTACTAGAGATGCTCCATATCCATAAGTCTAACTCCTTGTGCATTACCCGCTCAAAAGGCCTAAATCTAATATGCGACATCAACAAAACCTGCTGGAAGACAGGTCCATCTCCCAGAGGCTGCCCCATCTCTGGAACAGACTTCCCATACATGTCAAACAGAGTACCTCGCTGACCCTCTTCAAGTGCAACCTTGATGAATGGAAGGGAAACCACAAATTTGTCCCAGGGGTTCCACCTTTGTCCCTCACTGATAGGGATGACAAGTGCTGACTAAGGTTTCTTTTTTGGGGATAAACTCTTGGCTGGGCTTGTAAGACTTCCAGGGCCATTTGCCTAGTAATCTCCTATGAAAATGGGTTGAGTCAAGTGTGTTGAAGGTCACCTATGTCCCTGTGGATAAGGTCCATGCTGATTCCTTCCCCAGCCTTGCAAATAAGGCTTTTTTCGGCTTATAGGTCAATAGCTGTAGTTATGCAATGCACATCAATCTAGTAACATGCAGATCACACAACACTGGATATTATTCTGTAGTGTAGGTGATAAATGGATGGAAAAAGTACTCAGACACCAGGGTTGCAGTGCTTGGGGAGGCAACCCATGGCTGTATTGTAAATATGTGACATATTGCTAGATAGGGCCCTCAGTTTGTTATGTTTCCACATTTAATTTCATACCATATACAGGAAATGGACAGTAAACAGCAATAATGCATAACTATATTTACTTTTCCATGACATGGTGAGCAGCGTATTTACCCGACGGTTGGCAAAGTGTACAAGCATGCGAGATGCACATTTCCAATACTATTCATGCCTGCGCATAGCAAAGCAGTGCGCAAATGCGAGCCGCATTGCTGAAGTCTGAGAGTTAGTACTGACTCTATTAAACACACCTGCTGCTTAACTGACTCTGTGGCAGCACATGTTAATGCATTGATACATGTCTTTTGAGCCCAGATGATACTGGCTTGAATCCAGGTGTATCTAATACTTTTAAATACTTTTCAATAAACACTGAATGCGATGACATGAATTCTTTATAGTATGTTTGTAGATGTGGATTGGCTTAGCGCAGTGGGGTTAAGTGGCACTGCGTGGAGGAAACCATAGTAGTTTGCTGCCGCTCACCATTACTGCACGATGGTGTGCAATGCGCACCTCTGCACAAACATGCTTTTTCTGCTAATTATGTGTGCTGTTTGTGAGTCTATTTTATGATGAGATTAAAGGTGTTAATGAAGTAGATAGGAAAGTGGTGGAAGAACAAAGGGAAAGCAGTACAGGAATGTGCAGGAGGGAGGTCGGAAAGAACCATAGCTATCCATTTCTTCAACAGTGTAAACTGAAAATATGTGCAGAATACTAAATGAATTTGGACTGTCACCTCCACAAAGGGGGGGGGGGTGACCATAATGCAATCATGTTGTATAGCCAATTAGACCAAATCAAGTGTGTCAAGATGACACATGTGCAAAATGGAGAAATATGAATGAGATGATTGTTTGTTTTTTTTTGGGGGGTACCCATTTATTTTTTATTGAAGAGAGAGGAATGTTGGGATGTTGGGGAAGGGATGTAGGTATGTCTGGGACAGGTAAGTTGGGTAGGTGAGGAAGCAACTACAGACAGACAAGACAAACAAGAAAAAAGACAGGGACAGTGATGGATACAAAAGGTTGGGGACACCATAACTGGGGTGAGGGTGGAAACAACCCAGGCCCATGGCAGTCAAGCTTGGAGACACTGAGAATTGAGTCCTCACCCACTGGACTGTCATCATTGTCACCTTACTCTGCAGGTGGGTGGAGTGCTTGACATCTCCCCTTCCTCTTACTGAACATGAGGGAGAGCAGCCTCTTCATCCAGGGTAGACATGCACCAATGGTGTGCTGCACCATCCTTGGCAACTTGCTGCAGGTGATGAAATCACCACCTCCACTACTGCTCCCAGAGGGTACCACTGGACCATTCTCCAGGACAGGATTACCTGAGGGTACAGGTAGTAGAGGGGCAGAAGAGGCAGTGCTGCCAGGTTGGCTCCAAGACGTGGTGGGCATCAGTGCTGGAGCTGGCGGAGTGGGGGCAGGCTAATCCAATGGGGTTGGCCTACCCCGCTGTGTTGTGGAGCATTTAGTGATGTGGTACACATGGATGACACGGACAGATTTTGACAACACATAATAAAAATAAAAAAATAAATATAAAATTAAAATACTGTTATTTTTGAACACAAAATAAAATAAAAATTAAATAAAAATATATTTTTAAAAATAAAATAAAAATAAAAAAATAAAAAAAGATAAGGACTGGGGTTAGAGAAAAAAAAAAGAGATAAAATGAGTACCGTCATATGTGACATACAGTGCATTACAACAATTATACAACGCTATTATTTTATGTTTTACATTTATACTATACTACAGATTGCTGCAAGTAATCCTTGAAATGTGCATGTACTGCACATTTGTGTGTTCCAATTATACAGATTACAGTTTACAGCAGGGCATTTGTGCCAGTGGTATAGTTTTTAATATAATGTAAATGTTATTGAAAAAATAACAGCATTGTATACTTGTGAATTGTGGTACTTGAACTCACAACCCCTGACTAAAGTCTAATACTGGACTCTTACAATTGGTTTGTGCTAATAATGCATGCATACTTGCTTTTACAGTTGGGATATGCATGCTCAGTTTGATACAATTCTATAAAATACCAAAAAAAAGCTATCTTTAACTTTTAATGTTGCAGTAACACGTCTCCTCTGCTGCATACATACCACGTGTCCCTCAGTCTCTCCAATTGAGTTTCATAGGCCCGCACATTGAACTCCCAATCTCTGACAGCTGGAGAAAGAAAAAAAAGAATAGAAGAGCATTATGCATACCAGTCTTGCCTATATTAAGCTTTCTAAGTCTTACAAGTACTTTGTCTGATACTTGCACAGCTGTGGGATGTCCGCAGTCCAAAATTCCTCCAACGGTCAAGAATATCCCTCTTCCTCCTCTGTAGGTTACTAAAATGATGCTTACATTGTTCTCCAATGCATAGGATACCAGAGCACTGGATACAGGCTGGGCTAAATGATTCCAAGCCTCAGACTTGTACTGGGAGAGAGAATTGTCCCCCTGCAGAAGCCTCTAGCTGAGGTGCTTTACTAGGAGTCAAATAAATATACTGGTCTCTTGGACACCTCACTTCTGTGCCCTAAACCTGGCACCTTCCCCACTAATGCCAGCCATGTCTACCAGCAGACCTTGAGCAATGGAGACTGATGCTTTCCTGCCAATTCCACTTATTCTGTTTAGTGGGGTGCACACATCTGAGCAATGCATTTGCGCAATGGTAAGCGGACAGCAGCAGTGCCAAGCAGTGAGGAATGAAATAATTGCAATTGGAAGGTTTATCTGTTAACATAATAACAGTGTATCATCCCTCATACATATAATTAATATCAGCTCCACTATCTAAAGTGTTATAAATGAGAGTGAATATAATGGGAACTGGAACAACAGTAAAAGTGTAAGGAATATCCATTGTTAGAACCCAGGACCATGTGTATGGCAGGCTTACCCTTACACCTGTGGCCACAAGAAAGTTGAAATAACACCTGTTCATGCTTCAGTTCATTGATATCAACTGCAGCGTCACAAAAGTAAAAAAAAACAGTTGCACACCCTGTGTACTAGAACCCAGGACCATCTGTACTCCAGCTCTGCTACAGGACTAGTTACATGGCATTTTATTATTTAATAATCATTCTTAAGGTCTCTCTTTTAACAGCCATGCAACACAACTTAGCAGGTTTGCACGGTGCCCACAATAATTAATTAAATGTATCCGGAATCCATATTTGGCTGTCTGGGTCCTGTCTGCTTCCCGGATAGTCCAGTTGTCAAGTTTGCACACTGTCGTACTTTGCACAGAGATTAGCACAGCCAAACCTGCCATTTGTTTCCTCTATTCCTATGACTGTGCTAAGTGCCGATTCGCGCAAACACTGCCCCAAAAAATTATAATAATAAAAAAAATAAAGACATAAAAGAAAAACAATTGAAAAGTAGCTGACATAAGGAAAAGCAATGTATGACATACACACTACAAAATGTTAGTACACATGAGGTATTTTGACAAAGGTCTGGATTTGATCTCTCACTCCACTGAACCTTCAGAAAGTACAGTTGTGTACACTTACCATAAATGTAGATGTTCAAGTGTATCCACTGTTGCAGCCATTACATTTGGGTAATCTGCTGGTAGGTTGCCCTCAGTCAGCCTGAATAACAAAATCTTGGGTCCTGCGTCGGTTGCTGTATCCCCTTCCATGACGTCAGGTCGTCAGGGGTATAAAACATGCAGCCGATGCCATTTTAATCAGTTTTTCTTGCCCCAGATGTCAGGTGCCCCCCAAATGGGTTGCAAAAAAAAAAAAAAATATATATATATATATATATATATATATATATAAAACTATAAATATACAAATGCACTTTAGAACACATAAAATTTACCTTCAACTAAAAGCAAATACACCACAGAGGCTTTTGAGTGTAGTGAAGGAAAGAAAAGGTATAGGAAGGGGGCTGGTGGGTGGGTAATCTGGACTGCAACAGTGAATACACTCGAATATCTACATTTATGGTAAGTGTACACAACTGTACTATGTTCTTCGTGTTTCACTGTTGCAGTCATTACATTTGGGTAGAATTCCAAAGCTATGAATGGGAGGAACTAAACAGCATTAGGAGCAGCTATAAGGCCCTGCAGGACTGCAGTGGCAAAGCCTGCCCTGGATTTAGAAAAGAGAGGTAAATGGTAATGCTTTGTGAATGTATGAAATGAGCTCCAAGTAGCAGCTTCTAGAATGTCTCTGGTAAGGACCCCTCTGAGAAAAGCTACTGAAGTAGAGGCAGCCCTGGTGTAATGGGATCTGATCCCCTTGGGCACAGATTTACCATGGTGCAAGTAGCAGAAACGAATGCAATGGCTTATCCATTTAGAAATAGTCTGCTTTGATATAGCCTTCCCCTCTGATCCTGCAGCAAATGCCACCAGTAGTTGCCAGTAGTTGCTCAGACTTTCTTAGAGATTTTGTCCTGTTTAAGTAGAATCTTAGTTGTCTGTGTACAACCAGTGAATGCAGAATCCGCTCCCCCTTGTTCTGCAGATTTGGGAAGAAAGTTGGCAGGTGAATGGTCTGGTTAAGAGCCACATTGGATACTACCTTAGGCATAAAAGAAGGATTGGTCCTGAGGGCCACCCTGTCCGGGTAAAAAATAATGAAAGGCTCCACTGCCATGAGAGCCTGTAGTTCTGAGACCCTTCTAGCTGAAGTGACTGCCAAAAGAAAGTCTGTCTTCTGAGAAAGAAATTTTACATCCGCAGTTGCTGCCGGTTCAAAAGGAGGCAGGGTGAGTTTTTCCAGCACAAAATTGAGGTCCCATGCAGGAGTTGGAGCTCTCCTAGGAGGCCTTACATTTTTGGCCCCTCTGAGGTACTGTTTTAGCAGGGGATAAGAAAAGAGGGGAGGCTCTGTGTTGTAATGAGCCGCGATGACAGAGGCATGGATTTTTATTGAAGAAAAAGATAGGCCCTTGTGAAGCATCTCAGATAAGTATTGCAAAATCTGAGGAATATTGGGCTTTGCTTTGTCTATTCCTTGTGCTTGGTTCCAAGCACAGAATCTCTTCCATTTATCAGCATAAGATTTTCTAGTACTAGGCCTTCTGACCTCCAAAATGACATCCATCACAGGTTTACTGAGAGATGTGGCTGGTGAAATTAGTTGATTATCTATGCTGCAAGATTCAGAGTTTGGAGCTGAGTGTGCAGAATTTGATAGTTCTGCTGTGACAATAGGTGAGGTGTTTGAGGTAAGTACCATGGTGGAAGGTGTGACATATTCCTTAGAAGTGGGTACCAGTGTTGGCAAGGCCATTCCAGAGCAATTGGAATCATTTTTGTTTTTCCTGTCTGACGTTTAGTAAGACCTTGGAGAGTAGAGGCAGAGGAAGAAAGAATTAAACTGATAGGATTTTCCAGCTGAAGGATAGAGCATCCACTTTCCATGCTTTTTTGTGATGAGTTCTTGTGCAGAATTTGTCCAACTGATAGCTTTGGGGTGAGGCAAATAGATCTATGTCTGGGCTCCCCCATTTTTGTGCTAACATGCTGAAGATTTGCGGATCCAGTTTCCATTTGTGTGGGCCCATAAGATTTCTGCTTAGGTCGTCTGCCAGAGTATTTAGCTTTCCTTGTAAGAATTGAGCTTGAAGATGTATTTGGTAAGTCAAGGCTGTGTTCCACAAGGCCATGGCTAGTCTGCAAAGGGGTTAGGAGTGGGTACCCCCCTTGCTTATGTACCACATAACTGTGGTGTTGTCCATCTTTTATCAGTAGTTGTCTTGGATGAAGGAAGTCCTTGAAGGCTGTCAAGAGCATTCTGAACAGCTAGCATTTCTTTCTGGTTGATATGTAGATGCATTTGGTTTGGGGTCCATTTGCCCTGAATGCATCTCCCTGCCAGGTGGGCCCCCCAAGTATAGTCTGATGCATCTGAAGTTAGGGTTTGGGTGGCATGGGGTAGAATGAATGACAGTCCCTTGTTTTGGTGACATGTCTCTGCCCACCAAAGAAAAGTACAGTTTTGTTCCTACCATAAATGTAGATGTCCGAACTGGATAGCATCTGCAGTCATAACAAATGGGTTGTCCTGTCGTCAGGCAGCCCTTCGGTCGGCCGGATTCCAAAGTCTGGGTCCGGCTTCGGCTGATGTTGCACTTCACCCGACGTCATCTCTGCTGGTCTTCGGGTATAAAGGCATCAGCCGACGCCATTTTCCTCAGTGTTTCTTGCCCCAGATGCCAATTGCCCTCTTGGAAAGCTAAATTTTGGATAAATGCCAATGTTTCCAAAATAGTAGAAGGCAAACACAAAAAATAAGCATGTATGTACATATATACAAACAAATACACCATAAGAGACTCCCCTCCCAGCTAGCTATTAGGAGGGTAAATACCCTAGGAATACCACAGAGGGGAAGGAGGGAGGGTAATCCTGACTGCAGATGCTATCCAGTTCGGACATCTACATTTATGGTAGGTACAAAACTGTACTATGTCCTTCATGGATGCATCTGCAGTCATATCAAATGGGTAGAATACCATAGCCAAACTAGGGGAGGAGGAATGAAAATTATGGTGTAGTTAGGATCCCTTGCAGTACAGCAGTGGCAAACCCTGCTCGGGATCTAGAGTATAGAGGTAGATTATAATGCTTGGCAAATGTATGCACGGAGGTCCAAGTAGCCTCAA
Organism: Protopterus annectens; assembly: GCF_019279795.1. Classification (NCBI taxonomy): domain Eukaryota; kingdom Metazoa; phylum Chordata; order Ceratodontiformes; family Protopteridae; genus Protopterus; species Protopterus annectens. The sequence continues at coordinate 372,061,321 of NC_056725.1, read as the reverse complement.
TAATGTCCTTGGTTGCCACTCCTCGTGAAGAAAGCTGTGGTAGTGGCTGTAGCCCTTGTAGAATGAGGTCTTATGTTCTGTGGAATTGGTTTTCCATGGTAGGAGTAACAGAATCTTATGCAATTTCCTATCCATTTGGAGATTGTCTGTTTGGAAATTGCTTTTCCTTCCCTTCCTGTTGCATAGGCTACAAAAAGCTGGTCAGTTTTTCTGTTACTTTTGGTTCTGTCCAGGTAGTAGCGTAACTGTCTATGTACATCCAAGGTATGCAGCATTCTTTCACCTCTGTTTTGTGGATTGGGAAAGAAGGTAGGAAGGTGGATTGCCTGGTTTAAAGACACTCTGGATACCACCTTAGGCATAAATGTAGGATTAGTTCTCATGGACACCCTATCTTGATGGAAGATTAGGAAGGGTTGCACTGCCATTAAGGCCTGTAGTTCCGAAACCCTCCTTGCTGAAGTAATAGCCAGTAGGAAGGCAGTTTTCCATGACAGGTGTTGTAGATCTGCTGTTGCTGCTGGTTCAAACGGAGGGAGTGTCAACTTTTCTAGTACAAAGTTCAAGTCCCATGCTGGTAATGGTGGTTTCCTAGGAGGTTTTACATTCTTGATCCCTCTGAGGAACTGCCTGAGTAGAGGATGTGAAAAGACAGGAGGATCAAAGCTGTATTCTGCTGAAATAGCTGATGCATGTATCTTGATGGAGGAATAGGACAGGCCTGTATGTAGAAGCTCTGCCAAGTACTCCAGAATGTTAGCAATATCCATGTTTGACACATCTTTTCCTCTTTCAGTACTCCAAATGACGAACCTTTTCCATTTTCCTGCATAGTTCCTTCTTGTTGAAGGTCTGCGGGCTTCAAGGATAATGTCTTTAACCCTTTGGGAAAGGTCTGGGTTAGTTGCTGCTATGTGATGTTCCAGGCAGTCAGTTGCAAGGTTTTTAGGTTGGGATGTATGATGCTGTAGTTGTTCTGAGTTAACATCAGAGGCATCAGGGGTATTGACCACATTTTCTCCCGAGACATGCTCCTCAGCAATGGATACCAGTGTTGTCTTGGCCAGTTCGGAGCTATCAGAATTATCCTTGGACGTTCCTCTTTGATTTTCAGTAGTACCTTGTGCATCAAGGGAACAGGTGGAAATGCATATGCTGTCAGGCCTTTCCAGCTGAAGGATAGAGAGTCCACCTTCCATGCAAGTGGGTGGAATGTCCTTGTGCAGAATTTTTTGAGCTGGTGATTGAGTGGGGAAGCGAATAGATCTATTTGTGGCATGCCCCATTTCTTTGTGATGGCCTTGAAGATGTCCGGGTGTAGCATCCATTCGTGAGCATCCGAGGTGGTTCTGCTTAAAATGTCTGCTAGTGTGTTCTCTTTTCCCGGTACAAATATTGCCTGTAACTGGATGTTGTAGCTGAGAGCCAGATTCCAAAGGTCCAAAGTCATTCTGCATAGGGGGTATGAATGAGTGCCTCCCTGTTTGTTGATGTACCACATGACTGTGGTGTTGTCTGTCCTTATCATCAAATGGCCTTCTTTGAGGAATGGTCTGAATTTTTGGATTGCCAGTTTTACTGCCAGCATTTCTTTTTGGTTTATGTGCAGGTGCAGCTGGTCCTGAGTCCACAGTCCTTGTACGCATTTGCCCAGCATGTGCGCCCCCCCATCCTAGGTCTGAGGCGTCCGTTGTTATGGTTTGGCTTGCTCGAAAGTTGTGGAAGGGTAAGCCTGGGTTTGACTGGCATGCTTGAGCCCACCATAGGAACTCCTGTTTTAGGCATGGGATTAGTGGTATTTCTGTTTCTAAGCTGTGCCTGTGTTGAGACCATAAATTCTTTAGGTACCACTGTAACTTTCTCATATGCAGTCTGGCATGTGGGACCAAGATTATGCATGATGCCATGAAGCCCAAGGCCTGCAGAACTTTTCTTGCTGTTAGTTTGTTCTGCTTTGTTAATGCCAAGAAGTAAAGAGGGAGCTTTTTTTTTTTGTTTTTCTGCAGTTAGGAATGCCATTTGTTTTACTGTGTCCAATTCCGCGCCCAAGAAAGTTCTTGTTTGGGGTGGTATCAGCCTTGACTTTTGTAAATTGACTGTGTATCCCAGGGCTTGTAGCAAGTAAATGACCCTTTGTAAATCTGTTGTCAGCTTGCTTTTGTTGTCCGCTTGTAACAGGCAGTCGTCCAGGTATGGGTAAATTTGGATTCCCTGTACTCTGCAGTGAGCGATTACTGATGCCAGGCATTTTGTGAATACTCTGGGCAGTAGATAAGCCAAAGGGCAATGCTGAGAATTGATAATGCTCTGATCCTGCAAGAAATCTGAGGTATCTTCTGCAATTTGGTCGAATGGGGACGTGCAGGTATGCCTCCTTGAGATCTAGAGTTACCAGCCAACACTCCTTGCCCAGCATGGGAAGAAGTTGCTGTAGGGTCAGCATTTTGAATTTTGGGACAATGATGTATGTGTTTAAGATGGACAGGTCGAGAATAGGTCTCCAGTTTTTCTCTTTTCTTGGCACTAGGAAGAGTCTGGAGTAGAATCCTTTGCCCTGTTCTGTTATTGGTACTCTTTCCACAGCTCTCATCTTTGATAATTCCTTTATCTGCTGCAGAGCTTCTATTTTTTGATTTGGAGGCAGGTTTGGCATTCCTCTTTTTACTGGTAAAGTGTGGAAGTGGAACCGGTAGCCTTGGTCTATGGTTTGCAAAATCCACTTGTCTTTTGTGATATAGTGCCAATTTTTCGAGAATAAGGCTAACTTTCCGCCTAATGGTGCTGCTATTTGCTCCCTGGTAGGCGGAGTCAGAGCCAAGTCACTGTGATTGTCCTGTTGCAGTGGCAGTGGTTGTGTCTGTGCCTCGGTTATTGCCTTGCCACTGTCGTCCTCTGTAGGCACCTCCTCTGGATTGATTTCTGCCCCTAGAGCGTCTATTCCTGCCCCTTTGGGATCTTGTGGAGTCAGGAAAGGACCAATTTTTGGCAGGCCAGTTCCTGCTAAACCTTGGGGGCTGAACCTGTAAGAAATCTTTAACTGTTTGTACAGATTTTGCCTTTTCTTCCATTTTCTTCATTACCTGCTGGGCAGGTTCCCCAAATAGACTGGCCTTATCCATAGGAGCATCTAATAGTTTTGCTTTAACATGATCCGGTAAGACCTGTTCTTTCAACCATGCATGCCTTCTTATTACTGTGCCAGTCATGGCTGATCTAAATGAAGCCTCCAGTGCATCATAGCCACATTTTAAGGAATGGTTACTAACCTGTTGGATGTTATTCACCATTTCTAATACATATTTCTTATCTAAAGATTCATCAGAGGACAGCTTTTAATTAACTGATCAAGCATAAACTCTTGGTATTGGATCATGTGAAACTGACAGTTTAAAGCTCTAGCTGAGAGTGTAGCAGAGGTGTAGACTTTTTCCCCATCTCTCTAAGGACCTGGATTCCCTTTCAGAGGGAATAGGGTTTTTTGCTGTGGTCGAGGCTACTGCCTTAGGCCCCTGGGATATAGTTTTGGGGTCTGCAAGTGGGGCCTTGTATAGGTGGTGATGAGTGTCTGGCACCCTGTAAAATCTATCTGGTTTGGCAGGGGCTGGAGGTAAAGAATCAGGTGCAGTGCAGACATCATTAAATGCATCGTCCACAACAGGCAGAACAGGAGGTATAGCTAAGGGCCTGTGTTGTGGTAAGTGCAGAAAAGTCCTAAGCCTTTTTCTTGAATCTGAGAAATCTTGTCCCTGCCATTGGAATTGTTCTCTCATGGCATGTAAGGTTTCCCCAAAGGAGAATTCCTCAGGTGGAGAGGCAGCTGGAATGGATTCTTCAGCATCAGAATCTTCATAATTGGAAAAAGGAGCCTCTGGCTGGTCTGTAATGTCTGAGTCATCCGCAGAATCATCAGAGGACACAGGCTCGGGGGGCTCTGCTCTAGGTCTCTTTTCTGGGGGCTGAGACGCCCTGTCTGGGTGAGATTGGGATCCCCTAATTAAGGATATTAAATCTTCTGCCAGAGTAAGCATATGTGAACTAGAAGTGGGCCTGTGTGAGGGGGGTTTAACAGGCACTGATTTAGCAGATTTGGCTGCTTTAGCCCTGGCAAAGGCCTTAATAGACATGGCTGCAGGAGGCCTAGCAGCACCACGTGCTGGGGTAGAGACATCCAACGGGATGGTGTCCGATAAATCACTAGGAACCACAGTTGTAGGCAAAATTTCTGAGGCTGATTCAGGTAAGGTAGCAGGAGCCTCAGTAGTTGTCATGGATTCAGCTGAAAATTGACCAGTTTTCTCGGTTTCGGCCGAAACCGAGACACTCGCGGCTTGCTTAACCGTGGTTTCGGCCGAAACCGCGGACCGCGAGTGTCGGTCTTTTTCTTTGCGTTTTTTAACAATTTGAGTAGTCGGAGGATCCGACGGCATAATGTACTCAAAATCTGAGCCGAAAAACTGTTCAGCAAACTCCGACCGACGCCTAAGCGTTCGTCGGTTGAAGGAAGCACAGGCCGAACAGGCTGCTACGTCGTGGTCTGGGCCTAAGCAAGGCAAACAGTAAGAGTGGAAATCTTTATGAGGTATTTGTTTCCCACAAGTTAAACAGTTATTGACTTTTTCTGACATCGGCTGAGGCAAGAAAGAGTCCCCAACGGGGTACTTAGCTTTTAGAAGTCTTCAAAGTAGTATTCGATAGTAGTAATCTCTGGATCTGACCGACCGGCACTTGCGAACAGCTTCTGCTTCGGGCGCCACGCGGCAAGAAAGACTGAGGAAAATGGCGTCGGCTGATGCCTTTATACCCGAAGACCAGCAGAGATGACGTCGGGTGAAGTGCGACATCAGCCGAAGCCGGACCCAGACTTTGGAATCCGGCCGACCGAAGGGCTGCCTGACGACAGGACAACCCATTTGTTATGACTGCAGATGCATCCATGAAGGACATCTCCTGTTGCAGGCAAGGAATGAGAGGAATCATTGTTTTCAGGTTGTGACAATGCTGACTCAATAAGCTTTTTAGATACCACTGAAGTTTCCTCATATGCAGTCTTGCATATGGAATTAGTAGAATGCAGGATGCCATGAACCCCAAAGCCTGCAGAATTTGTCTTGCAGATATAGCTGGGTTTTTGTTGCCACTTGTTTGAAGTATGTTGTCAAATGAATTTGTTTGTCTGGCATGAGGTAAGCCATCTGGGCAGTTGTACTCAAGCTTGCACCCAAGAATGAAATTATTTGGGAGGGTACCAGTTGTGATTTCTTTTCGTTTATGGTGTACCCTAGGCATGTTAGAAGCCTTTTTACAAATGCCAGATGTTGAAAAAGAGTGTCCTTGTCCTCTGTCTGAATGAGACCATCGTCCAGATAAGGATAGATTTGAATGTTTCTTTGTCTTCAAAATGCAATTACTGGTGCCAGGCACTTTGTAAAGACCCTGGGCGCAGTAGATAAGCCAAAGGGCAGTGCAGAGAATTGGTAATGCAAAAAGCCTGCTTTGAAGCGAAGGTATCATCTGCAAGATTCCCTTATTGGGATATGCAGGTATGCCTCTTTTAAGTCTAGAGTTACCTACCAGGCATTCTTGCCTAGCATAGGCAGTAGCTGTTGTAACATCAGCATTTTGAATTTTGGAATGTCCAGGAACGTGTTTAGAATTGATAAGTCCAGAATTGGACGCCATGATTTGTCTTTTCTGGGTACCAGGAAAAGTCTTGAATAAAATTCGTCCTTTTCCTTTTCTGGTACTGGTTGAATAGCCCCCATATCCATGAGGGACAAGACTTGTTTCTGGGCCTCTGCCTACTGGTTCAGTGGCAGATCTCGCCATCCGTTTGGAACTGGCAATGTGTGGAAATGAAATCTGTACCCCTGGGATACTATGTTTAATACCCACTTGTCCTGGGTAATTAAATGCCAATTTTGAGCATGAAGTGCTAGTTTTCCCTCCAAGGAGGCTGCCAAAAGATAAGTGCTTGGAGATGGCAGAGGAAAGTCATTGAGACTGCTTACTGTAGGGTTGTGCTTTGTTACCTCCTGATTTGGAGGTGGAGGCACCCCATTGCTTTGACCTGTAAGATCCTTGTGATTGATATCTGGAGCCTTTGGCGCGCCTGGGTTTGCCCTGAGTGGCTCTGTTGGACACAGAAAAGGATCAGTTCTTAGTAGGCCAGTGCCTACTGAACCTGGGTGGCTGCACTTGCAAGAAATCTTTTACAGTTTGCAAAGATTTAGCTTTGTCTTCCATTTTCTTTAAAACCTCTTCCGCCTTATTACCAAACAGACTGTCATACTGTAAAGGGGCATCCAACAATTTAGCTTTAACATGATCAGGCAGATTTTGCTCCTTGAGCCAGGCATGCCTTCTTATCACAGATCCAGTTACGGCGGCCCTGCAAGAGGACTCCAAGGAATCAAAACCACATTGCAAAGCATGCTTTCCAACCTGTTCTGCTGAATGCTATAAATCCTGTAAATCTTTATTTTCCACACAATCAGAAATCAACATAATTTTCTGTTTCAGTAAGCTCATAACATGCTGTTGATATTTAAGCATATGAAACTGGCAGTTTAAAGCCCTGATTGCCAAGGTTGCAGACGTGTAAACCTTCTTTCCCCATCTATCCAGTGCCCTGGAATCTCTATTAGAAGGGGTAGGATTTTGGCTGTAAAAGCCTTAACACCCTTGGGACCCTGAGAAATAGTCTTAGGGTCAGCAGCAGGATTTTTGAAAATAAATTTGTGGGAGTCAGGAACCCTGTAATATCTGTCTGGCTTACTAGGAGCTGGAGGCAGGGAATCAGAAGCCATGCTTGATTCCGAGAACACATCATCAACACTGTCTAATACAGGAGGTACTGCCAAAGGCCTATGCTGAGGAAGAAGAAGAAAATCCCTAAACCTCTTTTTTGATTCTGAGAAGTCCTGACTCTCCCAGTGAAAATGTTCCCTTAAAGTATGCAAAGTCTCTCCAAAAGTGTAATCCTCAGGAGGAGAAGCAGAAGGTATGGATTCTCCTGCATCAGAGTCCTCATAAGGTAGAATAGAAAATTCCTGATCAGAAGAGGAATCAGAAGAAATGGAAACCTGATCTGAAGATTCATAATCAGTGCTTTGCCTAGGCCTCTTAGCAGGGGGAGGGTTGGGAACCCCTGATCAAGATAATTAAATCCTCAGCCATTTTGATCATTTGTTTTTAGGCACAGGGGCCTGAGCATGTGGCTCATGCGTCGTTTTTTTAGACATAGAAGTTGGTTTTGGCCTTGTTTTTGATGATGGTGTTGGTTTAATATACAAATGTTGAGGCATGAAAACACCCTCAGAAGCTGGTGCCTGCTCAGCAGCTCCAGACCCATCCAAGGGAGAGATATCTGCGGGTTCAATACTTGCAGAATCTCGCGACATACCGGACTCCGAATGGGTCTCGGTAGAGGCCTGCGACTCAAAAGTAGCGGGTATCAGGGGCTGCGAAAGCACCCGAGTGCCAGCGAACCGGCGAGTGGCTTAGAAGAAGCTTCATCGGTTTTGGACCTCGACGGTCTGTCTCGATCTTTTTCCTTGCGTTTTTTGTGAACTCCGGTAGTCGGATTGCTAGCCGATGACATTTCAGGGTAGTTAAATCTTGAACCAAAATATTTAGAATCAAAAATATACAGACGCTTAACAGTGCATTGGTTAAATTTAGCACAAAACCGACAGCAAGGCACATTGTGATCAGGACCTAGGCAAGGAATACAGTACAAATGAAAATCCTTATGAGGTATTTGCTTCCCACAAGTAATGCAATTATTAACTTTTACTGATATCGATAAGGAGCAAGAAAAAGTTTCCCCAATGGGGTACTTAGCTTTAGTTTGAAGACTTTGGTTCTGAAACTCGAAAATGAAAATTTCAGGAGTCAGCTGACCGGCACTTGCGAACTGCTTCTGCTTCGGGCACTGCGTGGCAAGAAAGACTGATTAAAATGGCATCGGCTGCATGTTTTATACCCCTGATGACCGGACGTCATGGAAGAGGAGACAGCAACCGACACAGGACCCAAGACTTTGTTATTCAGGCCGACTGAGGGCAACCTGCCAGCAGATTACCCAAATGTAATGACTGCAACAGTGAAACATGAAGAACATCAGAGTAAGGGTGCCTTATCCCTCTTTGCCACACAAACAACTTTCCAGTAAGGAATTGAAAACATTCCGCAAACAACCAACTGCAACATTATCTACAGTAATCTGACAACATGCAACTGTTATTTGTACATTTATTATTTTTGGATGTGGTGCACAGAGTGATCACACAACCAGTTCTGATTATTGCTTGCAAATATACAGCCCTGTGTTGCCTTTCTGTGTTGGTTGGTCATTCTTCTATCTGACAAGTAATTTGAGACTTGCAGTCTGTAAGCCATTCTATATAATAAGAAGTTATGTACTCACCATAACGTTCCATGTGAGTTGTTCATCTCACCTTCATTCTTGACTGATGGGGATCGGCTCCGGTACGCCCATATGCAAAGCTCGAGGTCTTCCAGTAGCTCGAGGCCAAGCCCCTATTCCATGATGCACTGTGAATTACCTCAGATCTTGTTTGCTGTGTGTACTATAACCATATAAATCAGCTATCCCCCTATGGAAAGGAAGAAGAGATCGAGCAACCAGGATAAGACCAACATCTAGGTCAGCTAACAGCCAAGAGGGGGAAAGAGGGAGGGACGTAAGAATGAAGGTGAGATGAACAACTCAAATGGAACGTTATGGTGAGTACATAACTTCTTAATGTGAAGTTGTTCAATCTCGCCATTCATTCTTGACTGATGGGTAGCTTCCCTAGCACCATCAACCCCGGGTGGCTCATGGGAGTACATTCTTCAGAACCATAGATCCAAAGGAAGCCCCGTCCCTGGAGGCCTTATCAACTTTGTAATGGGTGATAAAGGTATGAGATTTTGACCAAGTGGCTGTTGCAGCAATGTTACCAAGGAGCAGTTTGGCTTGGAATGCAGAAGATGTAGAAACTGCTCTGGTTGAGTGAGCTTTAATCTTGTGTTGCAAAGGCATATTCACAGCTGAATAGACAAAGGTAATACAATCAGATAACCATTTAGACAAAGTTGATTTAGCCACTGGTCTATCTTTCCTGGATTTAGAGAATGAAACAAAGAGCTGGTCTGATTTCCTGGTATCTTTTGTTCTATCCAAATAAAATCTGAGCTGTCTGTGAACACCAAGTTTGTGCAGCATATACTCCAACTTGTTGGAATGATTAGGGAAGAAAACTGGTAACTCAATGACTTGGTTGATATTGGTTTCTGAACAAACTTTGGGAAAAAAGGAGGGATTTGTCCTAAGTGATACTCTGTCAGCATGAAAAATCAAATAAGGAGGGCTGATAGATAAAGCCTGAAGCTTTGACACTCTGTGGGCAGAAGTAATAGCTACCAGAAAAATGGTTTTCCACGACAAATATTTTAGGTCACAAGATGATGCTGGTTCAAACGGGGGGGGAGGATTATACGTGACAGCATAAAATTTATATTCCATGGGGAATAGGGAGTTTTCATAGGTGGTCTCATATGAAATGTCCCCTTGAGAAAGGCCTTGGATAACTTGTGGGACATGATATTTAACCCGTCAATCTCAAGATGAAAATTAGATATAGCAGCCAACTGGACCCAAACTGATGCTGCTGCCATGCCTTTGTTAAAAATCATAGTTAAGAATTCTAGTATGGATGTCAAGGAAGCTTGGTAAGGATCAATATTATGCTTAGAGGCCCATATGGAAAACTTACTAAGATACAATCTTCTAGTGGATGGCTTATGAGAAGACAAAAGGATCCGTTTTGTCTCACTGGAAAAATTATGAAGTCTGGCTATGAGGGGAACTGGAGCAGCCAAGCTGTCAGCTTCAATGACTGCAGAGAGGGATGAAGGTCCCCGACCGATGTGTCAGAAGGTCTGAAACTGGGTCCAGAATCCAGGGAATCTCCAAGAGATGATGTTGAAGGAATGGGAACCAAATCTGCCGAGGCCAATGAGGGGCTATAAGGATAATAGTCCTTCCCAGGGATTTTGCTTTCTGTAGAACCTTGGGTATCAATGGGATTGGTGGAAATGCATAGGGGAGACCCGGGGGCCAATTGTGTACGAGTGCGTCCCTCGAGGCTTCTCCCAGAGGGGGAAATCAGGGCAAAGTAACTTCTGCATTTTGTGGTGATGTGACTGGCAAATAGGTTGCAGTAAGGCTGGCCCCAATGGTGGAAAACCCTGTCCGCAATCTCTTTCTTGAGGGACCACTTGTGTGGCAACAAGATTGCCCTGCTCATCTTGTCTGCTATCACGTTGGATCTCCCCGGGATGTGGGTTGCCAACAGAAGGCGCTGGGAGGAAACAGCCCACTGCCAAACACTTAAGGCTTCTCGGCAAAGGGGGTAAGATCTGGTTTCCCCTTGTTTGTTCAAGTACCAGACCAGTGACATATTGTCTGCCTGAATCACAATCGTTCCTAGAGGAAGAGAGTCCCGGAAGTACTGCAACGCCAAAAGTACTGCTCTCATCTCCAGAACATTGATATGCAAGTGTGACTCCTGATTGGTCCATGTGCCTTGGGCAGTCTTTCCCTGAAAATGCCCCCCCACCCTATCAGGGAAGTGTCCGTGGTCACAATGGCTACTGGAGGGGGTAGAACAAAGGGACGTCCTATGGTGACATGAACAGACATCAACCACCACTGGAGATCTTTCGTGCAAGAGCTCGTAATCAATATCATGTGGTCCATAGGTAGTTCCTGATAAGACCATTGAGTGAACAACAGCCACTGAAGGATACGCATATGCATTCTTGCTAATGGTATGGCTAGGATTGCTGCAGCCATCATACTCAATACTTTCAGAACTTCTGCAGCTGGTGCTCTGTCTTGCAATACCAATGTGCTGACATGCTGGCACAGAAGAAAGACTCTTTCGATTGGTAGCCTTAGAGTGGTGGTTGAGGTGTCTAGCTCTGCTCCGATCGAAACAATATGCTGCAATGGTGACAAGCCAGACTTTCCTGAGCTGACTGTAATGCCTAAATGATTGCAGAGTGACCGAGTGTACTCCCTTGCCTGAATAAGTTGATGCCTGGTGGTGGCGGTAAAGAGCCAATTGTCTAGGTACAGAAAGACCTGGAATCCTAGACGTTTGAGGTGAGCCGTGACCACTGCCATGCATTTGGTGAACACTCTGGGGGTTGTAGTGAGACCAAAGGGCAGAGCTCAAAACTGAAAATGATTGGCTCCCAGCCGGAAATGCAGGTGATCTCTGCATGGCCTGGCCATCTTTAAGTGGTAGTACGCATCCTTGTGATCTATCAAGCACATCCAATTGTCTTTCACTAAGAAGGGAAGAATAGACTGAAGCATGACCATCTGGAACTTCTCTTTCTTTACATATTGGTTGAGTCTGCTGAGGTCCAAAATAGGTCTCCAGTCCCCTGTTTTCTTCGGAAACAAAACAAATCTTGAGTAAGTTCCGGATCCTGTCTGGTCTGCTGGAACTGGCTGGATGACTCTTTTTTTGTAGCAACTTTCGGACCTCTATAGTTGCTTGTTCCCTGTAACTGGGTGGAATGTCTGGGATTCTCCTTATGGATGGGGGGGGTGTGGCGAATGGTATGAAGTACCCTCTGGAAATGATACTTTGTAGTCAGCTGTCTTTTATTTGTTGCCAGGCACCTGGGTACAAAGATAAGCGACCCCGACTGCCTCCAGAGCAGGACAGTTGGGCCTCCTTTCAGGAGCACTGATAGGTTTCCCCAGAGAAGTGATCTCTGTCACCCTGATGTTGTGGACCCCCTCTGCCGCGAGGGCGGCGTCTTCCACTATTACCCCCTTCTCTGCCCCTGAAGGGGGGTTCACCCCGTGTGTCTTGAAAGGCTCCTTGGGCTTTCCGGAACCACATTTTTCCTCCCCTTTGACTTTGGGATAAGGTCGGGTAGGGGTAGAAAAATGGACTTCAACGGCAGAGTCTTTCCCTCCTGTTCCCACCTGGTCAAGGTTTTCTTCACTTTAGGCCCAGACAGGAATGAGCCATCAAAGGGGGTGTTAAAGGATAATTTGAAGGGCTCCACGAAGGAATACAAGCACATCCAGGAATGTACCCAATGCTCTACTCGTTCCATCAGCTGCATACGATATGAGACGCATGGACGAGTTGACAATAGAATTTAGGGTAGAAAGCTGGGCAGCAACTTTGTCAGAAGCACCTGCAGCTACTGTACCCTGAAGAGCATCTCCCAACTCCTTAAAAAGATCTCTCTGCAACCTAGTAAAATGGGTCAAGTAGTTCAGTGAACGGAGTGTAAAAGTCACACTGAATAAGAAGTTATGTACCTACCATAACGTTCCATGTTAGTTGTCTTCATCTTGCCTTCTTTCTTGCTGTTTGGGATCGGAGCTGATCCTCTGCTCCGACTCGGCCATCTTCAATAGCTCGAGAGCTGTTTACTGGCTCAAGGCTACCCCTTATCCCATAATGCCTAGTGACAGCTACCCAGATCTCGTTTGAAATAGCTAATCCCAGACATAATGTGAGAGAAACCAGTTATCAAAAAACTGGTTGTTCCATGCATCCTAATATCAAGAATAGGTTAGGAAGACCTAGCCAGAAGATAACAATAAAAGAATACTCAGCCAGTGAAAAAAGGACTCCTCTCGATCCACTAGGATGGGGGGAATGGAGGGAGGGATGCAAGAAAGAAGGCGAGATGAAGACAACTAACATGGAACGTTATGGTAGGTACATAACTTCTTAATGTTAAGTTGTCTATCTCGCCTTCATTCTTGCTGTTTGGGACAGCGTCCCTAGCACCTAACATCCTGGGTGGCTCAGTGGAACAGACTCTTCAGAACAGTGGAACCAAAGTCAGCTCTGCTCCGGGAGACCATATCCACCTTGTAATGAGAAATAAAGGTATGAGGGTTTGCCCACATGGCAGCTGCACAGATGGAATCCATGGGCAACCTAGACTGAAAAGCTACGGAGGTGGCTAATGCCCTAGTAGAATGACCTTTCAGTTTAGTTGGTAACTCTTTATTCCGTAACTGGTAAATAAATGTAATAATGTGGGACAACCATCTGGATAAGGTCACCTTGGAAACTGGGAAACCTTGTTTGTTTAAGGCATAAGAAAGGAATAATTGGTCTGACTTTCTTATTTCTTTAGTTCTATGTAGGTAAAAATGCAATTGTCTGTGAACATCCAATTGGTGAAGCTTGTACTCTGCCTTGTTGCTATGATTGGGGAAGAACACAGGGAGATGTATAGATTGATTTAAATTATTTTCTGAGCAGACTTTAGGAAGAAACGAAGGATTAGTCCTCAGAGAAACTCTGTCCTTGTGAAACACCAGGTAAGGAAGACGAACACATAGTGCTTGAAGTTCAGAGACACGCCTAGCTGAAGTGATAGCAACCAGAAAGAGTGTCTTCCAAGACAGAAACTTGATAGAGCAGGATGCTGCTGGTTCAAAAGGAGGCAGAATTAAGGAAGTTAGGACTAAATTAAGGTCCCCAGGAGGAGGGGGATCTCTCACTGGAGATCTAAGAAGAGATGTTCCTCTCAAAAAAGCTTTGCAGAGCTTATGAGACATGATGTTAGAATTTGGCAAACCAATATGAAAATTAGAAATGGCCGCTAATTTTACCCTAATCGTAGCGGAAGCGGCCCTGGAGTGAAAAAGTTGTGCTAGAAATTCAAGAATTTTGTGGACTCGGGCTAAGAAGGGATCCACATTCCTAGACTCTGCACAATAAGAAAAACGTTTCCATTTGCTAGCATAAGTTTTTCTCGTTGTAGACTTATGTGAGGAAACGATAATTTCACGAAATGCTGGGAAGCCTGGCTAAGGTTGGAAGTGGAGAAACCAAGCTGTGAGCTGGAGAGTTTGGAAGGATTGATGCAACCCGCCTGATTGATGAATCAGGAGATTTGGAATCGGGTCCAGAGTCCAGGGCTGATCGAGAAGGTAGAGGTGCAGGAACGGGAACCATATCTACAACGGCCAGTAGGGGGCAATGAGGGTCATTTTGCAACCCAACGATTTTGCTTTCTGCATGAGTTTCGGTATCAGGGGAAACGGAGGAAAGGCATAAAGAAGTCCATGAGGCCAATTGTGGACTACAGCATCTCTGGGTATGTGACCTGGAAGTGGAAGAAGGGAGAAAAGTTGCTGCATTTGCTGTTGAAAGAGGTGGCAAAAAGATCGCAGAAAGGCTTTCCCCATTTGCGGAAGATAAGATCCGCAACTTCCTGATTCAGAGACCACTCATGAGGCATGAGGATAGCTCTGCTGAGCCTGTCCGCTATGACGTTGGATCTCCCAGGGATGTGCGTCGCAATCAGAATACGTTGGGAGGAAATCACCCACTGCCACAGTCTGAGTGCTTCTCGACACAGGGGGTAGGATCTGGTGCCACCCTGCTTGTTGATGTACCACACCACTGACATGTTGTCTGTTTGAATTGCAATGGTCCTGGAAGCAAGAGAGTCTTGAAAGGCTTGCAACGCTAGGAGCATTGCTCTCATTTCTAGGACATTTACGTGCAGATGGTACTCGTGAGGTTGCCAAGTGCCTTGGACTGTCCTGCCCAGATAATGCCCCCCCCCACCCTATCAGGGTGGCATCTGTAGTCACGGTGGCTATGGGAAGGGGCTGTATGAAAGGTCTGCCCTGAGTCACTAGTGGGGAGACCATCCACCAAGAAAGGTGCCTTTTGCATGCCTCCGTAATCAGGATCATGTGAGACACGGGTGGCTCCTGGAAAGACCACTGCGTGAAAAGAAGACACTGAAGAATTCTCATGTGGAAATGCGCTAATGGAAGTAGAAGAATGGCGGCTGCCATGGAGTCCAGAGTTTGAAGGACATATCTGACTTGGATCCTTTTGCTCTGCATTAGAATTTGCACTTGTTGATGAATTGTGGACACTCTTTCCAGTGGTAACCTTGCGAACATTTCCCTTGTGTTTAATTCTGCTCCTATGTAAGTGATAGACTGACAGTGCAACAAGGCAGATTTTTCGAAATTTATTGTAATACCTAGCTGGCTGCAAGATGTGATTGTATAATCCCGCTCTTGTAAGAGCTGATGCCTGGTGGTAGCAGTGAGGAGCCAGTCGTCTAGATATGGAAACACCTGGAATCCTTGACGTCTCAAGTGAGCTGTGACCACTGCCATACATTTGGTGAACACCCTGGGGGCTGTGGTGAGACCAAAGGGCAGAGCTCTGAACTGGTAATGACTGGCCCCCACCCAAAAGCGAAGAAGTCTCCTGGAGCGTCTGTCCATCTTGATATGGTAGTACGCATCCTGAAGATCTATCGAGCACATCCAATGGTCCTGACCCAGGAAGGGTAGAATGGACTGTAGCGTGACCATCCGAAACTTTGTTCTTTGTACAGATTTGTTTAGTCTGCTGAGATCCAGAATCGGTCTCCAGTCCCCTCTCTTTTTTGGTACCAAAAAGAATCTTGAGTAATTTCCAGATCCATGCTGGTCTGCGGGGACTTCCGGAATGGCTCTTTTTTCAAGCAGTTTTGAAACTTCTATTACTGCTTGCTCCTTCAGATTGGGTGGAACATCTAGAAGGGCCTTTTTTGAGGGATTGATGGAAGGGAAATTTTGTAACCTCCAGATATAATGGATAGTACCCATCTGTCTCTTGTTAAATTTTGCCAGGCTTTTGGGTACAGCGAAAGTCGTCCCCCAACTGCCTCCAGAGGTGAGCAGCCAGGCAACCCTTCAAGGATGCTGGAAGGGCTTGTCAGAGAAGGATTCTCTGTTGCCCTGGTTCTGCAGACCCCCTCTGCCACGAGGGCGGCGTCTATTATTGTTGTTTCCCCCTCTGCCTCTGGAGGAAAAATCACCACGTGTGTCAGGCAAGGCTTCCTGAGATTTGCAGAACCACATCTTCCCACTCGTCTGACCCTTGGGGTAACGTCTACAGGGAGTGAAAAAACTTGACTCCCATGGCAGAGAGAGTCTTGCCTTCTTGCTCACACCTAGTCAACATGTCTTTCACTTGTGGCCCAAAGAGAAAGGAGCCATCAAAGGGGGTATTGGTGAAGGACGCTCGAAAGGGTTCCGCAAAGTGAGACAACCGCATCTAAGCATGCTTCTGAGGGCCACACCCGTGCCCGCGGCTCTACTCGCTCTATCGGATGCATAGGAAATGAGCCTCATGGAGGAGTTAACTACAGAATTAAGAGTCGCTAGCTGACAAGATACTTTGGCTTGTACTCCCTCAGCTGTAGGATCTTGAAGGGTATCGCAAAGCTCTTTAAGGAGATCCTTTTGAAGGCAAGTAAAATGATATAGATAGTTCAGGGACCTCATGGAGAAGGTCGCTGAAACAAACATTCGCTTTCTGTACCTGTCCATCGTCCTAGACTCCTTGTTAGGGGGATGAACAGATGAAGAGGTCTCTGCCAACTCTTTCTTGGTGGCTGCTGCTACCACCATGGCATCAACGGGCACACCTTTAGAAAAGAATTGCTTATCCTTAGGGCTGTAATAACTTTATTAGGTCTCCTCGGAGTTGGTTCCACTGTGTCTGGAGCTGACCAAGCCTTTTGAGCCACTACAGATATAAGTGGGATGAAAGAAGGAGAAACCCAGGATGTGGAAAGTCGGGAACCGAAAGCGTCCAGGAATACAGACTCATCCTTGGTAGGGGCTAGGGGAGTCCAGTCCCCCCTCTGCCTAAGCATTTCAAGGATGTCCGAAAAGGAAACATCTTCAGAGGGGGATCTCGGGGACCCTTCTGATTTATCTAAGTCTGTACCAGAAGTGGCAGACTCAGGGGAGTCAATGTGCTTCCTCTTCCACTTCTTCCGAGGGGGCTCCGCTGAGTGATCAGGGTAGACCTCTGAAGAAGAGGAAACACCCAATGGGGTGTCCTGGGGCATCGGTTCCCTATGCTTGGGGTCTGAAGGAGGAGCAGAGGTTAGCACAGACACTACGGGGGACGGAGCCAATGGAGCTGGTAGTGGAACTGTCTCAGGGGACGTCACACTCCGCATGACCTCAAAGGCGTCCCTCCCTCGAGGCAGAGAAAGCTCCAGTTCCGAAGAAATAGGAATCTTTCTCCGCGCCGAGGGGGACGGCTCCGAGGCCGATGTTGGAGCCAAGCTCAGCTGCGCCGATGCTCTGAGAGGGAAAACGGGGTCAGGCAAGGGTCCGATGGCACTCGCCCCCTCGGAGCCGACGAGGGAGCCCTGGCATCCAGATTCCTTGATCGAAGGAACTATCGAGGTAATCGGAACTGAATGAGAGATGGTGATTAGAGCAGACAGTTCCACTACTCGAACCCCAACGAACTCTGGCTCCGAACTCAATGGAGTCTGAGGATGAACAGAAAAAGAGGTGGATGGAGCAGATACCTGTTGAGGAGGGCTAGACAATAATTTTGCTAGTGCCGGTGATTTAAGCAACCTACTTACTACTCTCTCCACATCATGATCAGACAGCCTAGAGGATCGAGAGGAGTGTGAAGAATGGTGGCTACGTTCACTTTGCAATAATGGAGACAGAGGAGCTGAATGAATTGACTCTAATGAAGGGGACCTCAGCCTCTTATGGCTCCAAGACAGCTCCGAAACATCCGATGGAGCCAACGGAGGGGTTGTCTTGTCGGTGCCAGCCGGAACCAACATACTTGGTAAATCCTGTACAGGAGTCGGCTCTGAAGGTGGAGCCAACGGTTTAGTGGATTTTGGGGATTTCACTGGCTGGGAACTCTTTGCCAGTGAATCCTGAAGTTTTAACAGACCCCTAAGGATCAATTTGTTTGTTCTTACGCTCCTGCAGGACTCTTGGACTAAAGGCATGGCAAATAGAACAAGAGTCCTGCAGGTGAACAGCGCCCAAACAATAAACGCAATCTGTCAGAGACATTTTCTGGCAGCATGAGTCACACTTTTTAAAGCCAGATACTTTAGCTTCCTTAGACATGACCCAACTACAAAAAAACTAAGTACCACAAGGAAAACACAGACAGACAAATTAGTACTACTCTAAACAAGTACACCTATAAATATATATAACCTTTTTTTTTTTTTTTTTTTTAACGATAGCAAAAAAGGAAAGGAGAGCCTCTAAGTTAAATGGCTATCCTAGGGAGGGGGGAGAACTCTCTAACTTAAACGAGTTCTAAATAAAAGGGAAACTAAGAGGAACGAAGTACTCAACAACACGTACAGAATAAAGAAAAGTAAAATATCTATTAGTTTAAAGGGTCTAAGAGAATATTTTTACACAAAAAAATTGAAAATATACAAGCCTGAGCCAGAAAACGACACACCTCGTAGCTGAAGTGGCAAACGAGATCTGGGTAGCTGTCGCTAGGCATCATGGGATAAGGGGTAGCCTCGAGCCAGTAAACAGCTCTCGAGCTATTGAAGATGACCGAGTCGGAGCCGAGGATCGGCTCCGATCCCAAACAGCAAGAATGAAGGCGAGATAGACAACTTAACATCATGCGTTTCCCATATCTATCCATGATCTTAGACTTTCTATTAAGAGGATGGATAGGCAAGGAAGTCTCAGACATTTCCTTTTGGGTGGCCGCCACCACCACCACGGCGTCAACTGGGACTCCTTTGGATAAGAAAGTTTTGTCTGGTGGGGCTGAAATAAACATATTAGGCCTCCTAGGGACAGGCTCCATGGACTCTGGTGACTCCCACGCCCTTCGAAAAACCAACTGCATGAGCTCATCGCAGGACGGAGACACCCAAGAGGTAGAGGGTTGAGACCCGAAAGCCTTTAGGAGAACTGACATCTTCAGTATGGCTTTTGGACTGCCAGTCACCCCTCTGCCTAAGGATCTCAAGCATCTCAGCAAAGGAGATATCCTCAGAGGGGGACCTTTCTGATTCATCTAAGTCAGTGTCAGATGTCAAAAACTCCTGTGGGGAGTCCAAGTGACTCCTCTTGCACAATCTATTCCTGGGGACCTCCTCAGTGGGAGCCCCTGGGGAGGTCTTGGAAGAGCAGGGGGCACCCTGTGGGGCTACCTGAGGCTCTGGGTCTCTACGCTTAGCCTGGATGATGGAAGCAGAAGCAGACACAGGCACTTTAGGGGATGAGGAAGCAAGACTGAAGTCGAAGATGTCTTTGGAGACAGAGCTCTCCTCATGGCTTCGAAGGCACCACGGCTCTGATGGGAAGGAATCAACAATTCCGAGGGAACCGTCAAACCCTCCCACACTGAGGCAGTGGGATCCGAGCCGGAGGTAGGAGCAGAGCTCATCTGAGCTGAAGCCCTGAGGGGAAGAGTCAGCACCAAGTCAGTCGGACTATCCTCCCCGGATTCAACTGGAGAGTGTCGGTTCCAAGAGTCCCCGGTCATCAGAGTAAATGGAGCTGAGGACATTAGAGCAGGTCTCTGCTCCGAAGGCTCCACAATCAGCAGGTCTGCTTCTTCTGGCTCTGAAGGGCCGATACAGCTCAGAGGAGGAGGAGCCAAAGTGGGAGTAGTGGTCTTCGGCTCCGAAGATGCTTGGGTCAGAGCTGACAGCAATTTAGCAAGGCCTGGTGCCTGTAAAAGCTTCTGCATCAATCCAAATCTGAAAGGCTGACAGATGATCTACATGAATGCACCAATGGTGCCGACTGGAGCAATGGTGACTGAGGCACTTCGGATACCAGCACCAAGGCTGTGGGCCGGCTCCGAAAACAGAAGACAGTCAGCTCCGAAACCTGTGGAGTCGATATCTCATCTGATTTTTTTTACTTTGACTTTTTTGAGTCCTTAGATTTGGTAGATGATTTTGAGGACTTAAGAGGATTTGCTGGCAACATCCTGGTCACTCAATGCCTCTTGAAAGGGTGTTTTAGCAAACCCCTATCCATCAATTTCCTTTTCCTCTCCAAAAGCACCCTAGAAGAAAAGGAATGGCAGATAGCACAAGATTCTTGGAGGTGGATGGCCCCTAAACAATAGACACATGTAACATGCCCATCAGTGACTGACATTTTCTGGTTACAGTCTGGACATTTTTTAAAACCGGACTTGGGATGCTTGTCCTTATCATCTGCCATAATAACACTCACGCGACCCAAAAACACAGTGAAATCAGCAACAAAAGGCTCTAAAGACACACACACACGCACACACGCACACACGCACACACGCACACACGCACACACACGCACACACACACACACACACACACACACACACACGCGCATAACTACTGTAGTACACACTCAACTTAGGCCGAAAAAATGAGGCCAACTATCTAAAGAGTAAATCCAACAAGCAAAATATCACAGCAAAAAACTCTTACACTATAATGCTAAATACTATAGAATATCAAAACACACTCAGTTCAACTAGGTCGAAAACAACGAGGCCAACTATCTAAACATTAAATATATCAGGAATAAGATATCACACGGGAAGGGGAAGCTATAAAAGCTAATTATCTAACTAGTTATATAAAACATCTAGAAAAAGCTATATTTGAAAGCTAGTAAACAGGAAAATTTTTAAAGTTATTGGCCAAAGTGTACACTGGAACCTCCGATCAGATGCCGCGGCAAACTAGATCTGAGGTAATTCACAGTGCATCATGGGATAGGGGCTTGTCCTTGAGCTACTGGAAAACCTCGAGCTTTGCATATGGCTGTACCAGAGCTGATGGATCAGCTCCAAACCCATCAGTCATGAATGAACGGTGAGATTGAACAACTTCACATTTGGCCTTAAAATGTGTGAGGATATTAAATGGTAATATCATATTCAGTTGCCAACAAATGAAGGGGAAGTTGGATGTTAATGAACAGAACCTGTGAATTATGTGCTGCTTACTTACATTTCCAACCTTGACAAAAGTACATCTAACACTTTGTAAGTCTAACCTGACACACCCACTGCCTGTAGGGCAGTCTGCACTGCTGTTGTGTTTACCTTCTCCCAAGCAGTAATCATTCACAGATGCAATCCATTAAACACAAACACTGAGGGAGTGCCTGCACTATGTTTACATGTGCTACATGGAACCCATTCAGCAATTCTAACAAGTTCACACCATATTTGCATCTTCACCATATTGACAGCCCTGCAACTACACCAAGAAAGGCAACCATGTAGCTAGGGAAACTGAAGGTGAGTAGACTTGTTTATGTAGTGAACACAGAAGACAGGTTATTACTTTGGGATATATCTGCACAGAGGAATTACTGATTTTGAGATGATATGCCTGCATTTTGTTAGCTATGTACTGGATATGCTAACATGTAATTATGAATAATCTGTTTAATAGTGGTATATATATTTTGATTAACAAAGGCTTTTACACTTATCTGTATGCAGCAGTTAGATGTGTTCTGGTGGAATGGGCATGTTTGTCAGGGCATTTCACAGGTATACATGATTGGCAATAACTTCACATGGAATATTCTGTATTAAATCTGTAGACATGTTTCAGTGACAGGTCATTTTATAGCATTTTTAGCATTTCAAAGATGCTTTGTAAGCCAAATGTGTCATTTGCCTGTTCTTTTGGGGGTGGAGGAGCAAAGCTGCATTTCTATTACGGCACAAACAAGGATATGTTGCTATTGTTACTGTCCTTTTTTGCATTCAGCCTGCACATGTAAGCCAAATATGTCTCTGCTGTCACATGTTAAGGTCATTTCTGTACAAATTTCCCACCTTTTACTTGCTTACACTACCAAGTAAGAACATGCAAGGATGACACTTAATTCATATTATTGCACAATACACTACAGGTTCAAGGCTTACCTTGTAAATGCAGCAGCTGCCACAGTTTTAGTTCAGGGCTGACTGATGCAAGCAGTACACAGCCAGTACCTAGGGAGATAAAGGAGGCATCAATGTTACCATAAGTATGTGCATTGGAGGAAGGTTTTAGGCCTCTACATGGTGAGTGTGCTATGTGTTGTTTCTTAGCAAATGCAAGGGTACACTGAGCACGCCTATGTCTGACTACACCCACAGCAGCTGGTGGTTCCCCCTCTGACACATCTGCCTATGGCTGTAGTGACTTTGGCATTGGTGGTGGGATATGTGTGCCTTCCCCCTTGCTGATCCTGCTGAAGCTGTTTTCTCAGGATGATGTTGTGTAGCATGGCGCACATACTGTGAATATTTTAGTACATGTCTGTGGATTGTACTGCAGGACTCCCCCAGATGTATCTAGGCACCAGAACTGTGACTTCAGCAGCCCAAACACATGCCCTATGATATTTCTGGTTTGAATGTGGTATCATTATGGCATTCTTCAGTGTGTGTGTGTGTGTGTGTGTGTGTGTGTGTGTGTATGTGTGTGTGTGTACGCATTTCTAATAGGTGTTCAGCCATGGTTACAGTGCATAACTTGCATTCCCCAGTAAATGACCATGTGGGACAGCCCCCCTAGTGAACACCTGGTACAGTTGGGAGGTGTGCCAGATATGTCAGTCATGGTAACTGCCAGGGTTTCCAGCACACATGTTCAAGATGATTCCCTTGGCATTACACATGAATTGTCAGTTAATAAAGTGGTAGCACTTCTGTTTATGTACAGCCTACCCTGTTTCCCGGGTGGTGCCTTAATTTCTATATGTGTACAATCTATGGCACCCAGTACTTCAGGGCAGTGTGCTACATGGTAGAACTCCTGCATACTTCTGGCCCTCTCCTCAAGTGTACAGGGAAAACAGATGCGGTCACTGGCATGTTGGAGCACAGCACTCAGAAACTGATGGAGAATCCTAGATGCTGATGCCTGTGACACCCCCAATATGTCCCCTGTTAGTCTTTGAAAGGTACCTGTAGCTAAGCTTCTAAGTGCTACACATACTTTTGTCTCTACTGATATGGGTTCCCCTCGGTTGGCCCAGGCTCCGAGATGAGGACAACAGAGGTTGCAGAGTTCCTGTATTGGGTCCCTTATCCACCCTGTAGAGCTTTACAATTTTCACATCATGTAGGTTTTGAAGGCCTGAAAACTCTTCTCCTTCTTGGCCTAGGTGTATTGGCAGCAGCAGTACAGGCTTCAGCCTGTTGCACATACAAATGAATTAAAGCAGCAGCAGCCCCAAACATTCTTTCCATGTAGATTCCTTTCAGTGGCTGTATTCCAACAGGTTTTGGAATTTGCAAGGAAAACCAGCACTGAGTCTACATGGTTGCTTTATAGCTTGTTGAATAGCTCCACCACATTGGATTGGTTGATTAGCATAACATTAAGCTGCTTATGCTGTAATTAGCATGCCACAGTGTTAACCTTCTTTGCGCAGTGGTGCACCCCTCTGCATAGCGCTTACTGAATCTAAAACTCTGTGCTACCAAAAACTCTGTGCTACCATGTGCACGTCACAGCAGAAACAGATCGTGTAGGCTTTGTTGAATTTGGCTGTGCATTTTGTTTGCCAGACTTTAGCAAGTGTGGAACTACTGACAAAGGCCTTGACTAGGCAAGCAATATCATTCTGTATTATTACCATACATCAAAATCAGTGTTGTCTGCTATTTAAAGAGATTCTCATTTAAAGGTGGACTTTTTATCCTTTACATGTCTAAATAAAACTGACTTTTTTGAAAATGCACTTTTGTACATTCACAGGCACTCCTTTCACCTGAAAGGATTCTTAATTTCATAATACAAAGCTCAAGATGTTGAAAGAATGTGCCTTTGTTTTTTTTCCCCCATTAATACAGTATCACTGACTTCTTTGAAAAGGCATCATGCTTTCTACAGTACAGATGATCGTTCTGCTAACACATACACTAATCTTTATGCTACGGAAATTGGATACTTTCCTGGAGTAATCCAAAAATTTAAACTGCAAACATGGTCTAAGAATCTTCACTTTTTTTCCCCATATAACCAGTTCTAAACATTGATAGTTGCACTACAGAATTAACACTAAGGTTCAGTGGACATAGGTTTGGAACAAGCTACATATTAATACTAAAGGACAACCATTCACTCATTCATTTATTCATTCAGTCTTTTATATCTGCTGTATCCAAACTGTTTGCAGAGGGGGGTGCTTTGCTTATCCCATCACTCAGCTGGATACAAACCATAGAAATTATTCCAAATTATGGGCAGCCAACTATCACAGAAAGCAGACGTATATTCAAACATGGCTTGCATACTTATGGGCAATTTGTGGATCAGCAATTCATCTACAATGTGCCTTTGGTATGTGGGAAGAAACAGAAGCACCCAGAAAACCCCACTTGGGTACATGAAGGACAAGCCATACCCCACATAGGAAACAAGTCAGCTGAAAAAGCTTACCATACATAAAGGGCAAACAACCACTGGGAAATATCAGAACAGCCTAAAAACTCCCCTGCCTAATACTGCTGAATGCAAAGATGGCCTCACTGCCAGTTTGCTTACATAACACATACAAATGAAGTCAATTTACACTGATTTGTACAATGTAACACAGTATAACAGAGTAGAATGTAAATGAACATTAAGCTAAACTATACTTACAAATTGTGATTCTTAGAAAGAGGTGGTCATGCCGGATAGCACCAGCAGTATACAATGTGTATTTTTTAGTGCACACAGACTAGCATAGTGGCACCAGCACTTCAGAAGCTGCGCTGCTGCAGAAAGAGTGTGATACAATGAGGGCAACAGCCACTCCTGTCAGTGCTTCTTCAGTTCCTTCTCCTTCCTATGTCATGCTTTCTCTACTGAGGAGTCAAACTGGCTTACAGAAAGTTCTTGTATGTTACTTGCACAACAGTATGCAAAATAGCTACATATTTATATGTAGCAATACAGCATATTTATGAATGACTCTGGTATGTCCGTCTCCTGCACTTGGCAGCGGTTGTTTGAAACTTGTGTGACACTAGCAGCCCAACCAGTACTTCATCGAGTTTACTGTCACAAGAAAAAGTATACATTGTGACCTTCATTTTTCCAACTTTCAAAAAAGAAAGAAATAGTAGATTAAAACATAAATGAAATAACAAGGTTTGCAAACAAATAATCTTAATCTGTCTGTATATTGTTTGCTTTATTTACCCTAATTAAAACAGTGGTAGTTTCAGCAGTCACAAGCAGTGCAAACTCACAGTATAGGCAAATCCAGAATCAATTACACAATCTCAGGGACTTTTTGGACATATCTCCTTCCCTGCAATTTATTTCTTGTCACTGGATGCAACACTCACTGTACATGCTCAGTAACCTGCTTTGATTTAATATGTGCTTTCAGTAATTAGTTCCATACACACTACAAGAGACAAGTGTGACAGTCTTGTGGGTGTTCTCTGCAAACAGTTGTGGTCATTCTCTAATGACATTATCACATCACTGACATCAGTGATAGCATGAGCTGATGATGTAATAGCTAATGAAGGAAGTACAGTTGTGTAAAATCTTACCATAACAGTAGATGTTCCTCTCTTCATTGCTGTAGTGTTCTTCACTGCAGGGATCTCCTGCCAAGGACAGTCCAATGCCTGGCCAGTATACCAAAGTCTTTAGATTTTCTATGCACTGTATGTTACACGTATGCTTCCCATATAGGATGTAGGGCATAAAGGTGAAGTATGGATGCAATTACCCAAAACTGAATTGCCTCAGTAGAGAACAGTCTCCACAGGACAAGAGAGGCTGTGCACATCCAGAAGGAGAAAATGCAGATGGAAAAGTGAGACCCTTAACCAGGAGGGAAACCAAAACAAAGCCCAAAAGAAAAAGGGGGGGTGGAGGGAAGAACTGGATACTGCAACAGTGAAGAGAAGGACATCTACTATTATATTAAGATTTTACACAACTGCACTATGTCCTTCTATATTATTGTTGCAGTCTTCACAGTAGGGAGAGTACAAAGGCTCGAGAAAAGAGCTGGGAGGTGGAA
Organism: Protopterus annectens; assembly: GCF_019279795.1. NCBI lineage: Eukaryota > Metazoa > Chordata > Ceratodontiformes > Protopteridae > Protopterus > Protopterus annectens. The sequence goes on along the minus strand of NC_056725.1, from coordinate 372,035,442 downwards.
GGCTGGGAAGAGCCCTCAACAAACCCATGCAGGATGGCTCTAGCAAATCCTGCTCTGGCCCTAGAAACCATATTCAATTTATAATGCTTAACTCATTACAGCCGAGTGACGCCTCCAGGTGCCCTTGCAGTTAGAACCTACTGATGTCTCTAGGTTGCAAGTGTTGCTTGTTTATATTTGCATTAATAGTTCCAAAACCATGCTACATCTAAATTACTGAACAAGTTCATCTTAAAGCTTACAGAATGGCAAACACAACTGAACTGATGCATTTGACCTCTGTGTAGTGCAGGTAAAGAGATATCAATTGTTGTTCATATATTTATTTATACTGTCATAAATTTCATGTTTTTCTAAACATCATGGCAACCAAGTAGCACAGGCAGAACTGCTTAGCCCTATATGAAAGCTTTGAGCGGGATGAACAAAATGATAACGACAATTTGTGTGTAACTTGAGTGGTTGCTCAGATAATGCAAGTTGTTCACAAAATAATACAAACATAGCAGTTATTGTGTTTACTGTGATTTATAAAAAAGAACAAAAACCTAAAGAATACTACCATTATAAAAATAGATCTGATGATGTAATTTTCATTCATTCCTCAATGAATGGGTCTTGGATCCGACTCGGCAACTCACATCTGGATCTGATTCTCAAGCTCCTCCCTTTACCCATAATGCCCCTCATCACTACATTACCTCAGATCTCATTTGCTGCTCTAAAGATTTGGTCGGGATTGCCTTCCATCAAGCTCAAGTAGTTATTTTTCTGGGTTTCTGAGTAAAATCTTTAAGGTTTAACTCTTTTTTTCTTATATATTACCTTTCTATAGCCATCCTCTCTTTACCAGCTAAGGTAATTATCCTTTATGTCATCCTTTAGTATCTCCCTTTTACTACTGTTGGTATTTTTCTTACCTTCCTATAAGGTAATCTCATTACGATTGCTGGTATAACTTCTCTTTCACCCCCCCCCCACAAAAAAAATAAATAAATAAAAACTTTTATTTTTTTCTCACTTGACTGGCTTTTGCCTTTGGGCATAGTTGACAGTAATGGCTGAAAAGCCTTCTGGATTTAAGAAATGCATTTCCTGTGGGCACAAGATACCCAACTTTGATGCCCACAGTTAATGAAGTTTATTGTTTAGGCCCTTCTCGTTTAGATACTTCTTGTTCAATTTGTGCTGGTTTCAACAGCAGAGCTATCAGTGACCAATGCAATATGTTGCTGCTTAAGGGCCTTATCCCTGCTTCTGCACCTCCTTCTTCTGTTTCAACTTCAGCGGCTTAAACCCCCTCACAGAAATCTAAATCTATGGAGCCCAAAGAGCATAGAAAGTGCTCTCCTGTCAGGTTTCCCAAATCTGCTCGGACATCGGTGCCTCCAGCAAAAATATCCAAACACTCTGATCCGAAAACCATTGATCAGACTCCTTCAACTTTCATGTCTCCTTGACTCAGAAACCCTTGCTTTTCTCCAGAGTCAGTGTCCCCAAGACCGAGATCTCCTGTCCTACAGAAGACACTTTCAAGAAAGTCTTCTTGACCTCCTTCTACTTCCTCTTCGATCAGGTCGTCCCGAAGTCTTTCTGAAGCAGAGGTGGACAGGATGATGAGAAAATTTCTCAGAACACAGATCCAGATGGGGGTCTTACTGGCTCAGTCTACTATTGGATCCCTGAGATTTAAGCCTCCCTCACATACCATGAATTCTATGATTCAGCTTACTGCTTCAATGCCCTCATATCTGAGATCTCCAAGAGTTGAAGCATTGGATCCGAAGATGCCTTCATCTTCAACTTTGACTGCTTCCTTGATTCCTTCGTCTCCAGCTCCCTTTGAGCATGTCACTGAGCTGAAGCATCAGATGCAAGGGGATGACCTCAACTATGAAGCTTTCAGAGCTGTCGCTTCCCCTTGGAGCCTTGATGCTGGATAGCTCAGCCTCGACTCCTCCCCCGGAGTGGAGGATCGGGGGGGTGGGTTTGTCTGATTTGAGAATTTTCGCTCTGGCTAGATTGATCTTGTCTTCTCCTGGTCACTCTACGTTCGAGGTGGTGGAGAGGGTTTTCTCCCACCAGAGAGCTGTCTTGACTCTCACCTCTTCGGATCCAATCCCTGATCCCCTTTTGGAATCTGTTTCTGAGTCTCTTCATCCTACAGCCAGATCGTAATAGCTTCTAGGCAGCTCCAGTTATGGAACTCCCCACTATTTCAGATACCTCTCCAGAGTTCCCTTGGAAGAGGTCATGCAAAAAGAGGTACTTAGATTCCCCTCAGGAATCTTTAACCGAAGACAATGATTTTGATGAAGGGGAAGGGTTCCCAAGATCACCACCAGAAGACATCTCCTTCAGAGCCAATCTGGAAATCCTACACCAAAAGGGTGGTTGGTCCTCCGAAACTCCTTCCCAGGAAGACTCAGTGCTCCTAGAAGCCTTCAGATGTGCCCCATCTATGTCTTGGATTACTCTTCCAGCAGATAAGCTTATAAATCTCGTCTCCCACCAGGCATAGAAGGAGCCAGATACCACAGAACCAATTCCACGGTGTCCAGATAAGATCCTTGGAGCAACAAAGATAGATTTTGGAGAAAGAGAATCCCCAGAGATGCTATGATTGTGTGGCGGCCACCAAAAAGGAGCTGACTGAATAAGCTCCTCTGACCATCCCCATAACAGAGAATCTAGGGTGTTGGACAGGTACAGGAAGTGAGTTTATGCCTCAGTTATCTTTGCCTTAAAGTCGCTTAACTATATGGCACAGTTCACTAGATTACACAGATACTTAATCAAAGAACTCTCTAATTCTACCCCTGGGTCCATGTTGATGGAGGAAAAGAAGGCCTTTTCCTCACGGCTGGCAACCCTACAATCTATTTTGAATGGGTCCAAGAGGCTAATCTCTCATACAGCTGAGGGTTCCACAAATCCTGGGTTCGGGTACAGCCGTCAGAAGACATGCCTGGATGCAACTGGTGTGATTTTGCGGAGCTCTTCAAAGCATTATTCATCAATGCTCCCTTTGATGAAACTTCTCTGTTTGGACTCAACATTAGAGAGGCACTTTCCTGCAGTAAGCAAGATGGAAAGACCTTGTCTGACAAGGGAATCCATTTTTATACCCTGCAGAGACCATTTTCTAGGAATCAACATGGTAGTAAGAAGATGTTGTTTGAGAAGTCTCAAGGACCTTTTCAAAACCCACGTGAAGATTTTTGTCCCAGAGGCAGAGGGGGAAATGATAATGGAAGACACTGTCCATGCGGTACAGGAGTCTGCAAAACCAAGGCTTCCAAGATTCCCTCTTGGATAGACCCTTTCAATGCCTCTGAAGGACTGCTGGACTATTCTTCTCTGGAGTCAGTCGGGGGGGGGGGGACTTGTCTTTGGATCTAAAAGCCTGGGTAGCCATCACAAAAGATATGTGGGTGCAAAGAATCATATCCAGAGAATATTTCACTCCCTTTTTGCAAGTTCCCTCAGTGAAAAGAAAACATCTCCCCGATGTTCCACCCAATCAGTGGGAGTTAGCAGCTCTGGAGATTCAAAAGCTACTAGACAAAAGAGACATCCAAGAAAGTCCTATCAGACCTAAGAGGATCCGGACTTTACTCAAGGTTCTTTTTAGTACCAAAGACAATGGGACCAGAGACCTATCCTGGATCTCAGTTACCTGAACTAGTTTGTACAGAACTCCAAGTTCTGAATAATAACACATCAGTCCATTTTGCCTCTGCTGCAGAAGGATGACTGGATGTGCTCTGTAGATCTTCACGATGCATACTATCACATCAAAATAAACAATTGCTATTGAAGATATCTAAGCTTCTGGCTGGGAGCCAGCTATTATCAGTTCAGAGCCCTGTCCTTCGATCTCACCATAGACCCAGGTTGTTCACCAAATGCATTGCAGTGGTAGCAGCTCATCTCAGACTGCATGGATTCGGAGTGTTTTCTTATTTAGATGACTGGCTCTTCACAACACCGACCCAGCATCTTCTAGTAAAAGCCAGGGATTACTTACTCTGATTATCTCAGTCGGTGGGGATCACAATTAATCTTTCAAAGTCCCAACTTCAACCAGTTCAAGACTTGGAGTTTATAGGGGCTTGTCTAGATATAGTCAGTTGCATCACTCTTTTACCATAAAAACAGAATTCTTACATTGAGATTGCATGTCAGGCAGATTCTTTCCCAACCCTCCCCCCTGCAAAAATGATTCTCAAAGCCTTGGGATCGATGGCTGCAGTGATTACCTTCAGATGCGAATTCTCCAGCGGACTCTAGCAGTATGATGGTCCATTCTTAAACAACCTTTGCAACATCTTATAAAACTATCTCGAGTTTGCAATGACTCCCTACTATGGTGGATTCAATCTGATGAGATTTGTCAGTGTTGTCCTTTTATCCTTTCTCTCCCAAATGCCACACTGAACGTGGATTCCTCCCCAATGGGGTGGTGCGGGCATTTCTTGGGATGGACCGTTCAAGATATGTGGTCCCCAGAACAGATCAAATTGCATATAAATGTCTTGGAGATGAAAGTGGTCCTTTTAGCACTGCAGACCTTTCAGTGCTCTCTTCCTTTAGGGAAATTGCTATCCAAATGGACAATATTGTCAGTAGTGTGGTATAGCAACAAACAAGGGGGAACCAGATCTTACTCCCTTTGCTGAAAAGCAATGAGTCTGGCAGTGGGCAATCTTCTCCAACTGCTTTCTTGTAGCCATGCGCATATCAGGGAAAGCCAACATTCTAGCCGACAAGCTCAGCAGGACTATCCTGATGCCTCATGAGTGGTCTCAGTCAGTCAGTGTCAAATATGATCTTCCAGAAATGGTGTCAACCTTGCTGCAATCTATATGTCTCCCTCCTTAACAACAAATGCAGCAGGTTTTTTGCCCTAATCCCCCCCCCCCCCGGGACAGTCACAGAGAGATGCTCTAGTCCACGCTTGGCTCACCGGTCTTCTATATGCTTATCCTCCCCTACCTCTAATCCCCAAATTTCTTCTCAAGGCACTCCAGTTGAAGAGCCACGTAATCCTCGTTTCCTCCCCCTGGCCTCAGCAAGTGTGGTTCCCCTTCCTATGGTCTTGCATACTATGTCCCCCTTGGACACAGGACCCCAGTCCAGATCTCCTACCACATCAATCAGGAATGACTCATCTTGACATTACAGGCCTCAGACTGATCACGTGGTTTCTCTAATACTCATGACAGCTTGACATTCTACGCTTTCCTCTCCTGTTCTCCAAATTTTGTTTTCATCCCAGAAACCGTCTTGAGGAAAATTTAGATGAGCAAATGGAAGATATTTACTTTTTGGGCACAGCAGATGGAGAGTTGGATCCTTTCACTGCTCCAGTCCCTGCTGTTCTAGGTTTTCTTGCTTCACTTTTTTCAAAGTGGTGCTAGTTTTTCCACCATTCAAGTTTGTCTGGCAGACATTTCTAACTATCACATCAGAGGTGATGCTTCCCCGTTAGCTTCATCCAAATTATGTAATGTGTTCCTTAAAGGTACCGTTTTACTTAGACCTCCGATAAAAGATCCCACTCCTCCTTAGGATCTCACTGTTTTACACAGTTTAATATGATCTCCCTTTCAGCCCTCCACTAAGTCAGATTTCAAGTTTGTTTCCTGGAAAACAGTCTTTCTTGTGGCTATAACTTCTGTGAGACATGTTTCTGAGCACTCTCTTCCAAATAGCCTTATCTGATTTTACACAAAGACAGGGTTAGCTTGTGTACTAATCCTTCCTTTTTACCCAAAACTGCCTCCAAAACAAACATGAATCAAGTATTCAATCTGCCATTTTTGCCTAAAGTTACAGTAAAGGGGAATACATGCTTCAGCTTTTAGATGTACATAGGTAACTTTGTTTTTATCTTCATAGAATTAAAGAATTTAGAAAATGTGACAAACTGTTTGTCCTGTTCCATAAACAAACTGGGAAAACCAGTATCCAAAACTACCCTAGCTAAACAGATAACAGATTGTATCTCTTATGTTTATACTTTGAGAGGTTTAACCTTGCCAAAGCATCTAAAAGTACATTCAACTAGGTCAACAGCTACATCAGATGCTTTTTGGGAAAGAGTTTCTATAGATGACATTTGTGCAGCTACCAAGTGGTCTAACACTCGCACTTTTGTTGCTCATTACAAATTAGATCTCATCCCTAGAAATAGTGTTGCATTTGGTTCTGCAGTTCTCCAGAACATCCTTCCATGAGGGTCTCCCAAAGTTAACATAGCTGGGGACTCTGTCCCATCTGTTGAGGAATTAATGAAAATGACAACATCAGGTATAAAAGTTATTTTCATTCCTCCTCAATTCCCTCCCCTCACCTCCTTCCCACTATCCATGTCTTTGGGAGTGACCTGATAACGTTTTTTTTAGGAACCACAGTTGCTATTTGAGCCCCTATGCTATTACTCTGCTCTCTCTATGTATTATTATTATTATTGTTATAATTTATACTCTGTTAGGCATACAGTACCAGCCAACTCGATCTGAGATAATGCAGTCATCAGGGGTATTGTGGGTAAAGGGAGGAGTTCAAAAGTCAGATTCAATAATCTAAATGTAAGTGGCTGAGTCGGGTCAGAGACCAATTCATTGGAAGAATGAAAATGAACAACTCAGCTGCATAGTTATGGTGAGTACTTAACTTTTATTTTGTGCTGAAGAGTTTGGAATTTAAACTTTTTTAGTAACTTCTATGGTTCTAGAGTTATAAACATTTGTTTGAAATGTGAAGACATAATTTTATTCTTTCAAAAACCTTACACTCTGCCCACTGGAAGTTACAATACAAACTCCCAGAGCTCCACTGGAGGAAAGGAGTCAATAAAGGTATGCACTGAAGACCAAGTATGGGATTGGTGTCCAACCCCTTGAAGAGGCAGCAACCCTAGTAGAGTGAGCTCTAACATAATTTGACAGATGTTCGGCTCATACAAGATCTAAAGGCTTTGGTATACTGGCTGGACATTGGGCTAACCTTGGCAGGAGATCCTTAAGGTGAAGGATACTGCAACAGTGACACAGAAGGACATTTTCTATTACCTGACTTGTGGGGGACTTTATCCCTCTACTCTTCTCTAGGCAAACAGCAATCTTGTGATTTGGACTCTTGCACCACTAGGTTGACTCAGTCCTGTCTTAATGAGCTTGATCCAGTCCTTTTGCCACATCATAACAGACTTTCATCAGAATGAAATATTTCACTCTGCATTAAAGAAAGCCTTGGTTACTACCATATTGTGAAAACAGACTGGTTTATATCCCAATGACCTGGAAAACTGCAGACCCATTTCAGACATTCCCTTTGCAGGTACAGTTCTGGAGTAAGAGGTTTAAGTGCAATTGAACTTATACCTGTGGAAAAATGACATCAATGATCCTTTCTAGTATTGCTTCCATGCCAGAGTTATGATAGCCCTCACAAATGTCTAACAATCCCCTTATGGCAAGGGGTTAATTTCACTATTCTGTTTTGTCTCTTGTCAATTTTTGACACAGTAAACTGCAAGATTCTTTTGGTCCACTTGCAATACTACTGTGGTGCCTTCAGTGTGGTTTTGGATTGGTTTCTCTCCTGTTGTATAAGGTTATCAGCCTCAACCTTGTATGCTCTCCCTTGTGAAGTACTGCAGGATTACACAATCAGCTCACTATTATTCACTGTGTGCATGCCCTCTTTAAATTATGCTACTCAAAGCAGAGGTCTTCAATACCATTTGTATGCTAATGATATACAGCTTCAACTCTCTTAGGAAACTGTGGCTAATGTTAGCACTCTAGTGAAAATATTGCATGTGTCCAGAACCGGATGACAGTCAACTGGCCAAAATGTAATACATCAAAGACAGCTGCCCTGATTATACATGACACTTTGTATAACACTTTTACTCCAGTTTTGTCCCCTAATATAGTACAGTTGGGTAAAATCTTACCATAACAGTAGATGTCCTCTTCACTGTTGCAGAATTCTTTACATTAGGAATCCCCTGCCAAGGGCGGCCTAACATCTGTCCAGTTTACCAAAGCCTTTAGGTTGCCTTAAGGTATGCCATACGTCACACGTATGCTCCTTGCGTAATGTAGGGCATAAAGATGACGTCCGAACATACCATCTTCAGAACTGAGATCCCCAGTAGGAATGCCAATCAGAGGAAAAAAAGAGGTAATCAGTACATCCACAAGAGAAATGGACCAGGAGGTGCAGGCAGGGAGTGAATACTGCAACAGTGAAGAGAAGAGCCTCTACCATTATGGTAAGCTTTTACACAACTATACCATGTCCTTTGATTTCACTGTTCCAGTATTCTTTACATTAGGGAGAGTGCCAAAGCTCAAGAAGGAACTTGGGAGGAGGTAGGACCAGCAGAGCTCTCTAAGAAATTCATGAAGGACGGCCCTAGCAAACCTGGTCTAGCTCTGGAAATTCCCTCCAACTTGTAGTGCTTGATAAATGTATGCACAGAAGTCCAGGTAGCTGCCTCAAGAGTAGAGTTATTGTCCAAACCCTTGAAAAAAGCACGAAAAGTAGCCACAGTCCTAGTAAAATGAGCCTTCACAGAATAAGAAAGACTCTTACCATGAAAGGAATAACAAAAATAATAGCTTTTGAAATCCAAGAAAAAATAGTTTGTTTGGATACAGCTAATTCCAAGGACCTGAGATGAAAGGAAACAGCTGATCAGATTTCCCAACAGTCTTAGCCTTAGCCAAATAAAATCTAAGTTGTCTATGCATATGTGTGCAGCACCTTCTTACTGGCAGATTGTGGAGAAGGGAAAAAGAGGGAAAATGAACAGACTCAATCACTGCCTTGGGATAAAAGAAGGATTAGTACGCAAGGACACCATGTCTTTATGAAACACCAAAATAGGAGGACAAGCCATAAGGGTTTGAAGCTCAGACATCTGTATGGCAGAAGTAAGGGCTAACAAAAGAACAGTCTTCCAAGAGCAATGTTTATTTATTTATTTATTTATTTATATTTGTTGACCGGGAGTGTCCGACTGGACGTAGGTCCATTTTCAGTGGAGGCCCATGGAGAAAAGCTCCACAGTTAAAATAAACAGACAGTAGTTACATTGGATTACATAGCGATTAACAATTTACATAGCAATTACTTACAACATATTTACAGATGAAGAACATAGTACATCAGTAGACAACTAGAATCTTTATCTGCGAAGTACATAACAGACATTAACAAATGTTAAAATAAGAAGTTCCTGCTGTATAAGTACTAGGCTTATGAGCATCTGAGCTTGCTATCATCAAGGTAGTTAGTGGAGTGGAAAGAAAGGTAGTGGTTGGATGGGGTGGGTGATATTAGAGTGGGAGTTGCAAGGGCATAGCCAGCAAGTTTTTAGGTGCGCTTTTAGTAAAGATTTGAAGTGGGTGAATGATGGTATGGAGGTAATTGTGGGTGGGAGGGAGTTCCATAATTTGGCTATGGTGCAAGAGAATAGTGCTTCACCAGCAGAGTTATTGGCTTTAGTGATCTGCAAGTGATTTTTGTTGCTGGATCTTAGTGGTCTGGTGGTGCGATAGGGTTGAAGTAGATTCTGGAGGGATGGGACATTTAGTGGATGGTTTACTAGTTTGTGGGCGAGTGAGAGTTGATACCATTGAAGGAGGTGAGGGAGTTCAAGCCAGCCCAGTTCAGCAAGTGAGAGACAGTGGTGACTACGGTAGGATGCCCCTGTGGCGAATTTGGCAATTTTGTTGTAGCAGGTCTCTAGCTTGTTTAGATCGCATTGTCTTTGGTTGGTATATATTGGAGAGGCATAAAGTAGGGTGGAGATAAGGTGGGAATTTGCTATTGAAATCTGCTGCTTTGGTGAGAAGATGCTTATTTCTGTATAACGCTCCTAGTTTTTTGTGGACTTTTTTTATGGTCATGGATATGTGAATGTCAAATTTTAGTTTATTGTCTATTTTCACTCCTAGCAATTTGGTGTGTTCAGTTGGGTATATAGTGGTGTTGTCTTTTGCTGTGATGTTAAAGTGAGAGTTGTTTTGAGTATGTTTGGTGGGTTGGATGATGAGTAGTTTAGTTTTGTTTGGGTTGAGTATTAATTGGGCATCGGATAACCAAGTTTCAACAGAGGAAAAGGCTTCCTGTGTGACTTTTTGCAGTTTGGGTAGGGACTGGGCTGAGCAGATGATGGTTGAGTCATCTGCGTATTGTATGAGTGTGCCATGTGTGGTGGCAGAGGCTAGATTATTTGTGAAATCAGAGAAGAGTAGGGGTCCAAGAATGGATCCTTGGGGAACCCCTATGGAGACAGGTAGTTGGGGAGATATGTCATTCTGCCATACAACGGATTGTTGGCGGTCAGACAGGTAACTCTAAAACCAGTTGGTGACTGATTGTGAGAAGGATAGGTTATTGAGGACAGAGATAAGTTGTTTGTGTGGGACCATGTCAAATGCTTTAGATAGGTCTAGGAAAGTAGCAGAGGAGAGATAGCCATTGTTTTTATGCTGAAGGATAGTGTTAGTAAAGGAGAGTAAGGCAGTGGTGGTGCTATGGTTTGGTCGGAAACCATGCTGAATATTGGAAAGGAGGTTGTTAGTAAGGAGGTAGTCTGACACCTGAGCGTGTATGCATCTCTCTAGTATTTTGGAGAGTGGAGAGAGAATAGCTATGGGGCGGCAATTGGTTAGTTCTGTGGAGGGTCCGCCTTTGTGGAGGGGAATTATATGTGATACTTTCCACAGTGTGGGAACATAACTTTCTGACAGTGACCTGTTAATCAAAATGGATACTGGGTAGGCCAGAGCATCAGCTGCGATTTGTAGGTATTCACTTGGGAGGTGGTCTGCTGCTAATTTGGTGGGTTTAAGTTTAGTTAAGAGTTTTTTTATGTTGGAGGTAGGTACAGGAGAAAAAGAGAAGGCAGTGGGGAGAGTAGTAGTTGAAGGTGTGGGTTGGAGGGGAGGGGGGTTGTGTTGTTTAGCTAGTGATAGTATGGTTTGTGTGAAGTGTGTGATGAATGAGGTAGCAATATTTTCTGAGGAGTGAAGGATGTTAGGAGGAGGGGTACTGACTTTACCTGGGTGGAGGATGGAGTTTATGGAGGACCAGAATTGTTTGGGGCTGTGTTCGAAGGAGTCTAGGGCAGACTGGTAGTATTGGAATTTGTCCTGTTTTATTAGCTTTTTGACTCTATTGCGTAGTTCTAGGAATTTCTGTCTAGTTGAGGGGGTCTTGGTTTTGCGCCAGTGCTCCCAGGCTTTATCCCTGTTTTTCATTTCTGACTTAGTGGTTTTCTGTAGCCATGGGGAGGGTTGTGCTTTGATTCTGGAAAGTCTTAGGGGGGCATGGTAATTAAGGATGCTCAGGAAGGTAGTATTAAAAAATTCAACTGTGTCATCAAGACTGAGGTACTTTAGAGGATGCCAGTTACATTCTTTGAGGGATGAGATGAATGTGAGTGGGTTAAAGTTTATTTTTTTACGTATCTGACGGTAGACGACAGGTTTAGCTTGGTATAGGTATTTTTTCAGTAGGAATGTTGGGGAGTGATCACTGAGGCCATCTGATAAGCAGCCTGTTATATATGACTGGGGGCTCTTACCAACTAGTATCCAATCCAGGGTAGTGTGCTTGCTGGAGTTTTTATTTATCCTGGTTGGCGACTGGACTAGTTGGGTGAAGCCATGAAGGTTTACATGATGGGTTGGATGGTTGCCAGAACAGGATTGCCAGTCAATATTGAAATCACCTAAAATGATAGTTTCTTGGGGGGAAATGGTGGGTAGACCAGCTGAGGAGGCTTTCTAGTGGAGGGATGTTTTGGCCAGGTGGGAAGTAGCATCCAATTATGTTGATGGTTTTGTTTTGGTTTATTTTGAGGTTGGTATATATTATTTCTACATTGCCTATTTGTGGAGCTGATGATTTTAAGATCTGGATGTTTAGATGCTGTTTAAATATTATAGCTACACCGCCTCCTTTCTTGTTTAGCCGGTCTACTCTTAGTATGCCATAACCTGTAGGGAGTATTTGCTCACTGGTAATGTGAGGTTTTAGCCAGGTTTCTGTCAGGATGACTATATCTGGGGAGTACAAGTCTATGGTGGCATGGAGTTCATGGACTTTGTTGGATATACTTCTAATATTTAGGCTTAGTAGAAGGAAGTCACTTGGCTTTCTATTGGCTGTAATATGGGAGAAGTTGTGGTTTCTAGTCTGATTATGAGGATTGGGGTTGGAGATGGTAGGGCCAGGGTTGGGGTGGATATCTCCACTTAGGGCTAGTTTTGATATGCATGAGGTTATTAGTTTTCTCAGTTTTTTAATGTGTTTGTTTATAAGGGAAACTTTATGATTGTGCTCTTTGGGTAATAGGTATGGTGGGAGGGTTACTATATTAAGTTGTAGGGATGCTTTATGTTTGAGTAATATAGTTGGTAGAATATGTAGGGGGTGCATAGGGATGGTTCTTGAGTTGGTGGGAGGGGAGCTGAGTGAGGGTGAGACGTGTGGTGGTGTAAGTAGTAGTACAGTGGTAGTGGTTGAGTGCGGGAATGATAGAGCTTTGGTAGGATGCAAGATATGCAAGGAGAGTGCATGCAGTGAGCATAGGTAAGGTATGCTTGTACATGTTAGTTGAGGAGGTGTGATAGTAGTGGGAACATGGAGGAGGTAGTGTTGGGTTAGAGCTGTGGTTGGCTACTGGAAAGATGGGAGGGGTTTGTGAGTGTAATAAAGGTGGGACCACTGGGGGCAGGAGGGAATAGGGGGGCAGGGTGGGGAGCGAAGCGGGTAGAGACCCTGTTAGTTGCTCTTATTAGGGGGCTGGAAACAATCAGGTAACAGAGTTAATTGATGAATGAACATATGATAGTGACAAGGGTGGTTGTAGTTTTAAAAATGGTGCCTGCCACAGGTAATATTTATTAACTTTGGGATTGTCTTAAGGTAATAAACAGGGAAGGGGGAGGAGAGAACAAGGGTGTGAGCAGGCAGTTCTTTGTACTGCTGTTAATGAGCCAAAGCAAAGACAAGTTAGTGTTTGAGAAACAATCACAATTGACTTGTTTGATAGTATAATTACATTAATTACACTGCAGTTGTTTTTAATTAAGGTGCAATGCACTATGGTATAAAAAGAGATGCATTATTTATGTATTTCAAGGTCTGATGAAGCGTTATATCAACGTGAAAGCGCTTACCTGTCTATTCTTCCTGCATATTCGTTTTTAATAAAGGACAGTTTGTGGAAAATTTGGTGAGACTTATTTGCAGCCTGGTGCACTCTTAACTTTTGGACTACATTTACTTATCTTGGTTTTGAGGGTGCTTTACTCGTCAGGTAACATTGTTATTATCTACTTTTTTCGCTGACTACCTGCTGAGACATGGCTGTACAACCTGTATCACTTAACAGTGATCGGACTCATGAAATATTGAGTACGCAGCGTATGGCTACGCTGATTGAAATGAGAGAGAATCCGTTACTTAAGTTAACGGCTCAAGATCTAGTTAATACTGAGGATGCAGCCAACAAAATGAAACATAATATGGATGTTATATTGCTAACGAGACGTCTTGAGACCAAATTGCAGAGACTGAGGAATATACAGTGGCAGAAACTGCATATGCAGGCATGCTTGAGTTTCAAATTGGTTCCGCGAGGCTTAAGGGTGCTAAAAATGCCCACCTTCGGAACAGAGTATCCAGAGTTGCTTTCCACCTGGCAGAAACTCAATCTGGACACCAGCTTTGCCTATATTAACATCTTAATTGAACAATACTGTTTAGCAGAAAAAAATTTACTAATAGAAATTAATACAATAGAAAGCGACTTGTTGAAATTGCTTAGCGACAATGAGCTGAACATTCTATATCAAGATCTTAAACAAATGTTGCTGACACTTGATAACAAACTCAAACAAGATAAAAAAAGAAAGTTGGAAAGAGACTTTTTCGATTTCCAAAAAGGCCAAGTCTTTGCTTGGCCAAGGGACAAAACACAGCACTTGGTTAATCGACAAAATCATGCAGTTGTCAATGTTAAATCTAAGCCGAAGCTCCAGAATGGGAAACCATCAGCTAGCAATGCCCTTTTGGTGACGTCATCAAATGAAGACATTGAATCGACTGATACAACGATACATACTGCTAGCACTATTCAGAATGCTCCCCTTTCTACCTCTATGGTAGTGAAACCCAAACAAATCACCGTAGAGGCTATGATACACTCTGATTATTCAGATAACAGAGATATACAAGCAGCACTTGGTTCTCCAAGTGATTTTGTGGTCAAAGATAAACGGAGTAAGCAGACGAGACTAGACTCCTTCATTGGATGTTCTGAAGAGGAGATATTTGGTGAAGGTGAAGGTTTTCCTTCTTTCCCTTTGCCGATAAAACCGTTCGAAAGAAGAACATGGTCGCCATTCAACAGGACAAGAAAAAGGAAGAACACAGAAGAACCTATTCAGCATCAGAAGAGAATGATGAATTTTACCAACCTGACTTGATTATTAACATTTCAAGGTACAAACTAAATGTCCATGAAATTTCACTGCTGAACAAGGGTTTAAGTTTTATTCCCTCTTGTTCGACAGACTTTGCTGATATACTGGTAGACATTAAATTGTTTACCAGAAATCTAGGGTTAAAGTTATTGTATGGGCATGATAATTTGAATGTTAATACTATAGTACTTAATAACTTTAAGAAACCATCTATTTTTGTACCACAGCCTCATCCGCTTTTGGAAGCCTTTGAAAAGGCATGTGAAAGTGATTTATTTACTTTATATAATAACAATAAGTTGAAACCAGAGTTTCATAATTTGACAATACATGAAAGGGAAGCTATTTCTAGTTTACAGAATAACAACGAGATAATTATACGCAAAGCAGATAAAGGGGGTGCCATTGTCATTATGGACCAAAGCATGTATACTAGTAAAATGCAAAAAATGTTGATGGATAAAGACACTTATATTTCGCTCGACTGGAATGCTCTTAGCAACTTGATTAGAGAGGTACATAGTACACTATATGATATGTTGTTATGTAAGACCATAGACAAGGAACTCTATAATTATTTCCTCGTTGAGAATCCTTTAATACCCACATTTAGGGGTCTCCCCAAAATACATAAAAATCGACACAATCCCCCTTTGAGACCTATTGTGTCCAGCAAAGGATGGCTCACAGAACCCCTTTCTATTTATTTAGACAAGATGTTTAAACCGATTGTGGCCAACACCAAGCACATTTTAAGGGACACCCAACAGTTTTTAGAGAAACTATCTAGCTTAAATAAATCTCATTCGTTTTCTAGTGAAGATATTTTTGTGACGCTTGATGTAACATCTTTGTTCACTTCGATACCAAATGATGTTGGTATTGAATATGTGCGCCAGTTTCTTTTGGCACATGACATAATTAATTCAGATATCATGAAATGGATGAGTATATTAGAATTAGTTCTTGAGAACAATGTTTTGCTGTATGACAATCATTATTTCTTGCAGAAAAAGAGGGTAGCCATGGGGACCCCTTGTGCCAACACCTATGCCAATTTGGTGTTGGCACAATGGGAAGAAACTTTTGTATTCAATCATGCTTTGTACTTTAAGTACCTCAAACATTATAGTAGATTTGTTGATGATGTCTGTATTGTATGGGGGGGATCAGTCAAATCATTAATAGAATTTGTAAGATACCTGAACTCCACCACTGATTTCCTAAATTTTGAATGTAGTCATTCCACCTCAGAGATTGTATTTTTGGATGTAAAATTAACCAAAGGAGTTGATGGTATAGACACTGAATTACATAGGAAGACATGTTGGAGAAACAATCTACTGCACCGTAGCAGCATGCACCCCAAACATATACACACCAACATTGCTAAGAACCAAATGTTGCGGGCCTCAAGATTAACCACCCAAGAGTCAACATTTAACCAACAGAAAACTATGCTTAAAAATAATTTTTTAGAAAGGGGATATAAGGAGACAGAAATACATGAAGCCTTAATCCATGGGGAAATTCATAGAGCAGGTAAAGGCACTCCTTTTATAAGGAGAGATGATTATGAAAGTTTGAACATAGAAGTCACACATCCGCAGTAAATAGATTGATTATTCCATATACTAATATTAACAATCAAATTAGGCAGGTTATACAAAACAATTGGAAATTTTTATTGATGGATGAGAAAGTAAGAGATTTGGTTGATGTTAGACCAAGTATATCTTATAAAAATATGAAATCTCTAGATAGGAGACTATGTTACGAAAACACCAATAAGAATAAAATTCCATCACAAAAGATTGGGACCTTTGCATGCCAAACTTGTAAGCAATGTAAATATATAGCGGGTATAAATAAATTCATACATCCACACACAGGACGTGAATACACATTTAAGGGATATGCATGTTGCAAAACTAGAGATGTCATCTATCTCGCCCAGTGTCAAAAGTGTAATCTTTTTTACATTGGTAAAACCAACAGAACATTACGCCAGCGGATAAGAGTACATATTTACGCAATTAAGAAACAGAATACAACAAATGCTCTGGCACGACATGCTTTAGACAAAGGATCTTCACATTGCTTTAAATTTATGGTCCTTGAGTCAATAACAAGAACTAGTAGGCTAGGGAATATTAAAACCTACACAGAGGAGATAGAGAATAAATGGATTTTAAGGTTACAAGCCCATATATATGGGCTTAATGATAAAATATCCCTCAAGCCTTTTTTGGTTAATAGACCCTTGAATCATTGACATATGCATTTAATTTCTATACATCTTTAATTTCCATATATCTTTATGTGTATTTATACTTATATCATGAAACTATAGGCTGCTATATATATATGTTTTCTTTTTTTATATATAATATTTTTTATATATATGCCTTTTTATATGTCTTTTTTATATATATGTTTTTAAAGCTTGTGGAACATCTATTCAGACTTGTTTGATAGTATAATTACATCAATTACACTGCAGTTGTTTTTAATTAAGGTGCAATGCACTATGGTATAAAAAGAGATGCATTATTTATGTATTTCAAGGTCTGATGAAGCGTTATATCAACGTGAAAGCGCTTACCTGTCTATTCTTCCTGCATATTCGTTTTTAATAAAGGACAGTTTGTGGAAAATTTGGTGAGACTTATTTGCAGCCTGGTGCACTCTTAACTTTTGGACTACAATTGACAAAGGACTGCTCTGAAACTAAGTCATTTCTTAACCATTTTCAGGTGGAAAAACAGGATAACCTTGTATCAGTAGGCCACTGTGGTCTCAGTTTAAATTAACAAACACACAGTATTGATCAGATTATGGATACTATCTGCTAACAGAAGGGAATAAGAGAGAAAGTGGAAGATGAGTGTGTGTGTGTGTGTGGGGGGCTGCTTACAAGCCTAAGCAGAGGGCTCTCCAGGGGAAAATGAATATTGGCTCAAACAGGTAGACACATACTCAAAGTTAACTTTAGTTGTTTGCAGACAGATCAGACCCGGACTGCGTTTTTCTTATAAGAATGATAAGGGTGGTACCGCAGTTGAATACTTAAGAGTGGTGTTAGGTTCAAAGTTAACTTTAGTTGTTTGCAGACAGTTCAGACCTGGACTGCGCTTTTCTTATAAGAATGATAAGGGTGGTACCGCAGTTGAATACTTAAGAGTGGTGTTAGGTTGTAGAGACACTGAGCTTCTCATGGGGCTTGTAGCAGGGAAGCTGAGTCTGCAGGCTCAAAAGGAGCCTGAGTCAATTTTTCCAAAACAAAATTAAGATCCCAGGGAGGAGGAACAAGCTTCCTGGGAGGCCTAATATGAAGGATGCCTTTCAGGAATTGTTTAGACCCTCAAATCTAGAAGCTAAAGGAGGAGATAAAGGCAGACAAGCAGAAATAGCCGATATGTGAGCCTTAACAGAAAAATAAGCCAACCCAGCACTGTGCAATTTACAAAGACAAGAGAGAACCAAAGAAATATCCACTAAAAGTGGATCCAGGTTACGAGAAAGACACCAAACAAAAAATCTCTTCCATTTGACTAAGTAGGATTTCCTAGTATTGCGTTTCCTGGCCTCCTGAAGGACCCTAAGCACATCCTCAGAAAAAAGGTGTCTACTTGGAATCAAAATCCTATCACCCACAGTGTCAGCTGAATAGTAGATAGATAGGGATGGATAAGATATCCCTTATCTTGTGTGAGTAGGTCCACCCTGTGGGATAACTTGTGATGATTGCCCTTGGATAAATGCAGAAGAGGGAACCAATGCTGACTTGGCCAAAAGGAAGTCACCAACAAGATTTTGGAAGCATCCTTTTGAATTATGAACAGGACTTTTGGGATAAGGGGAGGGGGAGGGAAAGCATAAAGAAACTTCCCCTTCCAAAAAAAAGATGGGGCATCCACCTTCCAAACCAGAGGACCTGGGACTCTGGCACAAAAGACAGGACATTGTTTGTTTAGAGGGCAAGCAAAAAGATCTACTTGAGGAGTAACCCACTCGTGGACAATATCCAGAAACACATCCCCGTGAAGCATCCATTTGTGGGATTGAGCTAAGGACCTGCTCAGAGTATCTGCCATAATGTTCTGACCTGAGGAAATGTAAACTGCCTGAACAGTCACCTGATACTGGACAGCAAGATCCCACACCAGGAGTGCCAACTGGAAAAGAAGATATGATCTTGATCCCACCTGTTTGTTTACATACCATATCACTGTGGTATTGTCTGTAAGCACCTTGAGAGGTCCTGGGCAGAAAAGAGGATAAAAAGCCTGTATCACCAGTAGAAGAGCTCTCATCTCTTTGACACTGATGTGCTCCTTCTGTTGAAGAGGTGACAACACCCTCTGCACCTTTAGGGAGCCAAATGCTGCTCCCCATCTCATGTCCAAAGGATCTGTGAACAGCTCTTGAGATGGAAAAGGGGGGCTGAAAAGGGAGCCCTGGATTTAGAGACAACTTGTGGATCCACCGGTGAAGTTCCTTTTTGAGACAAGGTAGAAGAGGAACTACAAATTCTAGGGGATGTGCATGTTCAAGCCAAACTGGCTTCAGGAACCAATGAAACTTCCTTATGTGAAGTTTGGCCAGATGGAGCATAGGGATGGCAGATGCCAAGAATCTCAGAGCTCTCAGAAACTCCCTGGCTGAAATGGAGGCCAGAGAAAGAAGCGTTTGAAAGAAGGAAGTAGGTGTCAATGCCTTGGGAGAAGGCAAGGATGCTAGGCCAGCATAGGCACCATTTGAATCCTGCACCCCAGAAAAGCATGGTCCTGACAATGAGTCAGAAAAGACTTTTTGAAGATTATTGTGAACCCCAGGTGCTACAAAAGGGAAATGGCAAAATGAAAATTTTGTAACATGACCTCTGGAGAGGATGCCTGAAACAGGAGGTCATCCAAGTAAGGAAATACTTGGATCCCCTGAATCCTGCAAAAAGCAATCACAGGAGTGAGGCATTTGGTGAATATCCTTGGGGCAGTAGAAAGTCCAAAGCTCAAAACAGAGATCTGAAAATGTCAGGAAACAACTGAGAAATGTAAAACTTTACTGAAAAGGGGATGAATCAGAATATGGAGATAAGCATCCTTGAGGTGCAGAGACACCATACAAGCTTGAGGAAGCAAAAAAAAAGGGAACAGAGTCTGAAGGGACATCATTTGAAAGGGTCACCTACAGAAATATGTTTATTAGAGAGAGGTCTAAAATTGGTCTCCAAAGTACCCTCTTTTCTGGGTACTAGAAACATCCTGGAGTAAAAACCCTCCCCTTTTGGGACACAGCATCTCTTGAAAAGTACCTTGAGTAAAAACGTCCTGAAGCACATCTGGGAAAAGAAGTTGTCCCTGAGGGTGCTGTGGAATACCCATAAAAGGGGGAAGGGATTTCCACAACTGAAATACCCCTGGCGAATAATGGACACGACCCAGGAATCCTGAGTAATCTGTAGCCAAACAGGACAAGACAGAGGCGAAGAGAAAGAAGAAAATGGCTGGGAAGAATAGGATATTCAGACAGCACCTGGTTTATCTGGAAAGGAAGACTTCTGGGGCATTGAAGTTTGAGTAGCCTTAGCAGAAGGAGCCCACTTGCTACCCTTTTTTCTCTTAGGAGGAGGGTGAGATTGTTTGTGAACAAAGGCTGGCTTATTGGGGTAGTTTCTCTAAAATTTAGGCACAGGAAGCTAACACATGTAAGCTCCTGTAACATTTTGCCCTTATCCTGAAGGGAATTAAACATGTCAACAGCAGCTTCACCAAACAAGTGTTTATTATCAAGAGGAGCATCCATCAACTTAGCCTTAATATCATCAGGCAAAGGTTGAAGCCGAAGCCAAGAATACCTCCTCATCATTGACCCAAAAGCAGCAGCCCTAGAAGCAACATCTGCTCCATCATAACTACACCTGATGGAATGACTGGGGGGGGGGGGGTCCCTAACAGGGAAAGAGCAGAAGTTTTACCCTCAGAGTCTGGAAAATCAGAAATAACCTGACAAGCCTGGGATAGGACAGCCAAGTACCTGGGCATATGGGTCTTATAATTAACCACCCTAAAAGCCAAGGTAGCACAGGTGTAAATCTTCATGTCTAGCCTTTCCATGGTCCTGCTATCTTTATTGGAGGGCAGTAACTTGGGAGAAGGAATGGGTGCTCAGACTGATGATCAAGTGATGGTGTTCGGACTGGCAGCAAAGAAGCTCTGAGGATGGAACATCTGGACATCACCTTTAAGCCTTATGCTTCGCTAGGAGCATGCATGTGGCGTACGGTGTACCTTAAGACAACCTAAAGGCTTTGGTATACTGACTGAACATCAGGCCGCCCTTGGCAGGGGATCCCTAATGTAAAGAATACTACAACAGTGAAATGGAAGGACATCTCTAGTTATGACACGCTGGAATCTGTGTCAAGAGTATACAATCTAAGATTGTGTACTTAAATACCTTAAAGGACCAGATTGCTGTGGCCATTAAATCTTCATGTTTCCATCTTAGGAACAACAGACTTAAGTACTGTATTCCACCTGCAGACTACCTGTAGTGCTAAGTGCCCTAGTACCATACGTTTGGGCTACTGTAATGCCCTGTTGCTAAGGTTCTAGGATTGTAAACAAGACTGCACGCAGCAGTTCCAAAACTCTGCAGACTGGATACTTAAGGTGTATCACAGTACCAACACAGTATGCACATCCTGTATGATCTACATGGGCTGCCAATTTATTGTAGATCATTTTTAAAGTTCTAGTCTTAGTTTACCTAGCTCTAAACAACTTGCCTCTACAACCTGTGATATCTTCTTGCTTGTTATCAGCCATCCTGTTCTCTGTTCATGGCCATTAAAGGGCTATAAGTATTTCCAGAGGTGCAGATGAATTCTTCTGGCATTTGTGCCTTTGCTTATAAACAGTAATTCCTCTGAATATACTACACAGGTAAAGGGAATTTCTCATACTAGGTAACTTTAAGTGCTCATTAAAGACTTGTGTGGCTGAGCTTTTCTACAGCTAAGTGGTATCTATTAGTTATTATTTTATTTTTATTATGCATTTTTATTCTTATCCTACATGTAATTTGCTTTTTGTGTAATGTTTTATCTTTATTTGCTGCTTTGCTGGCTATATTCTGTTTCAGTCTAGATTTGAATATTATAATACTGCTCAGTTTTTAAGGAATGTAATAAACTTGAACGTGCAACAGGCCATTCCTGTTTATGATGTTACATCACCATCTAGCACTGTTCTCCTCATAATCAAGAAGTATGGTGGCCCTTGATCATCACCAAGACTGTAACCTCCCCATAGTCCTAAGCACAAAACCCCTCCATCCTTCAAGATAGAGACAAGAAGGTAGAGTCCCTCCATTTCTCCCCAGTCAGTTCTTCCAGTCCTTGAGCCATTAGATGAACCCATGTCATCTAGGTCATCATCAGAGCTTCATTCCTCCGTATCATGGAGACAGCTTTAATCATTATTATCTATTAATTTCTAAACTGGTCATCTTGGTGACGATCACAGTGACAGTAAGTTAAGGAGAGTAGGCCAGAAGTCCCTACTCTTATATACAGTCTTCTGCAGAATCCCAATATGTTCCCAGGCAAGCTGAAAGACAAAAACCCTCAAGTGAGCGGGATGTGACTGATACATTTCTCATGGGAAAGACCCAAGGAGCATCTTCACAAGGTGCCCAAAACAATCTCAAGATGAGGGATCAGTGGCTGCATCTGATATAATTCTGGATTGCCAAACTCCTCACTCTATCATGGAGGCTGGTCTTAGATGCAATACAAAGGGACCTTGTTTCTGCTACTTGTATCCAGGATCACATACTTTTAGTAACTACACAAAGCTCATGACCACAGGCAAGGATGAGGACCCAGACCAACCAGTAAACTGGGAGCTTTATCCTACGTCCCATGTTTTGCTTTATTACCATAGCACATAGAAATGCTTGCAGTACTACCAGTACAAGTACTGCAGCCATCTGATGGCCAATCTGCTGATCTGCTCTACCTTCACCTGTGAGCAAGACTCCAAGATACTTAAACTTCTCTTCAATACTTGAAAAGCAAAACATACTTTTTTCAAGGAAAGAACTACAACCTCTGACCTGGAGGTGCTGAGTTTCATCCCCATTTCACATTCAGCAGTGAATTACTGGAGATTACTGTCACTTGAGGGCAAGAGGACAACGCCTACAAATATGAACAATGTAACCCTCAAATGTCCAGCTACTGACATTCTGGTCATGAAAGTGACAAAAGGGAGAGGACATGATACACACTTGGAAGATTCTTAGTCCCACCCTGAATATACCTGATTTAATGCAGAGAATGCAGACACAAAATTCACTCAAGCAGAGGAACCAAATGATATGCAACACGGGCAGCAGCTGCCCCAGGACCTCATGCTGTTATAGTACTTCTCATAAAATCCTATGGTTTGTTAGCAGAGACATTTGATTTCCTCCAGCTGTGTTTTTGAGAAGCTACAATGACACAGTATTAGCCCCATATGTAATATCATAGGTGACAAAAGATCTTTACAGAAAGGTTCGACTGATAACTTAAAATAGTCTTGTATCATTTATTTATTTATTTTATTTTATTTTACATTTGTTGAACAGGCTAGTCTAACTGGATACATGTCCATTTTCAGTAGAGGCCCGGGGAGATAAGCTCCAAGACAGATGCATGAAAAACTTGGCAAAAAAAAAATGACTAAATAGCAACATTCATTATATACAATGCATATGCCAGGTTACAACAGAAAATTCCTCGAGGACAAAAAAGAAATTCTTATAGTGCAAGAATGCATATACAATACATCATACAGGTATAATACATAAAAAGAAGAAATACAGTCAAAAGAGAAGACAGGTTAATTGTATTAAAATAAAGAAATTCCTCAGTAGAAAGTATTTACAGAGGCTGAACACGGTGTAGTTTTGGAGGGAGCCTGTATTTATAAGTCAAAAAGGAATATATAACAGTTCATAAGTAGTCTGGGATAGGCAGAGCTAAGTTTAAACAGATGGATAGATGCCTAGTCAGGTTTAGTACAGGGGCACAACCAGTGTGTTCTAAGGTAAAGTTTCAGTCTGTTTTTGAAGAGTGATAAAGAGGAAAGAGAGGAAAGGTCCCTGGGTAGAAGATTCCAGGTTTTTCCGACAGCATTGGAGAAGAGAGAATCCCCAGCCTTGTTGTTAGGTTTAGAGGTGTGTAAAAGATGTTTGTGTGAGGAACGTAAGGACTTCAGATTTGTATATGGGGTGATGAGGGTAGATAGAATAGGAGTACTGGAAGGTTTATAAAAAGTTTTATGGGCAATGGTTAGTTGATGGAATTTAATCAGGTTTTGTAGTTCCAGCCATCCTAGCTGCTTTATATTTATGCAATGGTGGGTTCTGTAAGGGTTTCCTGTTGCAAATCTGGCAATGTTATTGTAGGACATTTCCAATTTGCTGAGGTTATTTTTAGATAGCTTAGTAAAAATGGGTGAGGCATAGAGGAGTGTAGCGATTAGATGAGTGTGAGCTATGGTTGTTCTGGCTGTGGGGGTAAGGAAGGGTTCAATCCTATAGAGAGAGCCAAGTTTTTTGTTGACAGTTTTTATAGTATCGTTTATATGGATGTCAAAGTTCAGACTGTTATTACTGGTGATACCCAGTAGTTTGGTGGTTGGGTCTGGTGATATAATGGTACCACTGGTGGATGTAACTGAGAAATCAAAATGAGAGGAGTTGTGAGTAGGATTGAAGAGGAGGAGTTTAGTTTTTTTGGGGTTCAAAAGAAGGCAACGCTGTGTGAACCATTGTTCAACTGTGTTAAATACCTTCTGGGTAAGAGAGTGAAGTTCAGATGTGGATTTGGCTGAGCATATAAGTGTGGAGTCATCAGCATATTGTATGCATGTGGCTTGGGGGATAGCTAGTTGAAGGTCATTAATAAATATGGAGAAGATGAGAGGTCCTAGTATGGACCCTTGAGGGACACCTAGGGTAACCGGTTGGAGGGTAGATAGTCTTATGCCAAATTACTGCCTGTTGTCTTTTATCTAGGTAGGACTGGAACCATTTTATGGAAGGTGCATCTAATGACAGGGATTTGAGTATGTTGATGAGAATCTGATGATTAACCATGTCAAATGCTTTGGACAGGTCAATAAACAGTGCTGAGGAAAGGTTATTAAGGTTGCATTTTTTGTTTATGCAATCTGTAAAGGAAAGGAGGGCAGTGGTAGTGCTGTGTGAGGGTCTGAAATGTTGACAGCTGGAAAGTAAGTTATTTTGGGTTAAGTGTTCAAGTAATTGCCTGTGGATGCATTTCTCCACGATCTTTGCCAAAGGAGAAAGAAGGGCAATGGGGCGGTAGTTGGAGAGCTCAATGGAGTGTCCACCTTTATGGAGGGGGATAATATGAGCGACTTTCCATAAGCTAGGTATGTGACCTTCGGTAATAGTCCTAATGATCAGAATGGAAATGGGATATGCTATAGCTTTGGCTGATAGCTGTAGAAATTCAGCAGGTAGTTGGTCTGCTGAGGGAGAGCATGGTTTTAGTTTTTGTATAAGGGTTAGAATACATGTAGTTAGGACAGGTTGAAAATGAAAAGGAGGGGGTGAGGTTGAGTTATAGGAAGGTAAAGTGAAGCTATTAGGTGATAGCTGACTAGCTAGTGTTCGGATAGCATTAGAAAAGAAGGTATTGAATGTATTTGGCTGTATTTATGGGATTATGGTCAGTATTTTGAGGGTTAGGTGTGGTGGATTGACCTGGGTGGCGTAATTGCGTTGTTTTGGTTATTTTGTTGAAATTGTAGGTAGTCATTTCTTTTATCAGAGAGTACAGCTTTCTTAGTGTCATTTCTTAACTGTCTAAAGGTTTGTTGGTCAACAGGGTTTTTAGTCATTCTCCATTTGGCCCAATAGTTTTTCTAAGATGCATTTTGTGTTTGGTTACTTTTGAAAGCCATGGGGCAGACTTGGTTTTAATTCTAATTAATCTGGTTGGAGCATGGTGGTTAAGAATGGCAAGGAAGTTAGAGTTAAAGTATTTGGTGGCTTCTTCTAAAGGGAAGTGTTTTAAGGGAGACCATTTGCAAGCTCTTAGTTCATTTCTGAATAGCTCAGGGTTAAAGTTCTTTTTGGATCTGATATTTCTGACAGATGTTGGATTGGGAGTATGGGTTTTATGCCTGATAATCTAGGTAAGTGAGTGGTCACTTATATCATCAGGGAGGGTTCCAGAATCATAATTGTGAGGGTGATGGTTTATGAGAATCCAATCTAATATGCTTGCTTTCTTGTTAGCTTTATTGATCCTGGTGGGGGATGTAATGGTTTGAGAAAACACATATAGGTTAATGTGGGTTGTAGGGAGGTTGCTACAATAGCAGTTCCAATCAATGTTTATATCTCCTAGGATTATGGTTTCTTGGGGCAGGTGTTGGGATAGCCAGCAAAGGATATTTTCCATGGTGGCAATGTTATTACCAGGAGGAAGATACATACAGATGATATGGATGGATTTGGCATTGTTAATATGAAGTTTGGAGATGAGAAATTCTGCATTGGAATCAAGAGGTACTTTACAGTCGTAGGTGGTTAACTGTAAGCCTGATTTAAATAGAATAGCTACCCCACCACCCTTCTTGGCTACTCGATCGAGTCTTAGCATGTTATATCCAGGTGGAAGGATTTCATTGTCTTTGGTTGCAGGTTTTAACCATGTTTCTGTTAAGCAGAGGATATCAAAGGAATAGACTTCTACTAGAGCTTGGAGTTGAGATACTTTGTTGTTTATGCTACGTATATTAAGATGGGCTACTTGGAGGGAGTTAGATGGTTTACTAAGGGAATCAATAGGCGAGTGATTTTGGGTATGGAGAGTGCTAGGAGTTTTTGTTGGGCCTGGGTTAGGGTGGATGTCACCACTTTTAATGAGAGTAGTAATCCTATATAGCTTGGGTTAGGGAATTTGTTGTATAGAAGTAGATTTTCCTGAGATTAAGAGTGTTATATTTAATATGTAATATTCTATGATACTTTGCAAGTAGGTAGTTGGGTGAAAGTGTTATATTAGCATGGTTATAAAGGAGTGGTAGGGGCAGAGCATTGGTTTCCTTATTAGGATAGTGATGGTGTGAATGTAGTGGGTATTCATAGGAGGTGAGTAGGTAGGCAAAGGTTAGAGGAAGAAGTAGTAATAGTGTGAATAAAGGTAGGACATATAATGGGATGGGTGGTTTATACATTGCACAAATGTACTATTGGATGTGTGTAGGTAGAATTTGGAAGTATAAAGGGTAAGGATGGGGAAGTGTGAAAGGGTGTGGTAAGATAGAAGGGAGTGTTAAGAGAAGGTAGATATGAGAGAAGATGAACAGTGGTAAAGTGTTCAGAAAGTAATGGGAAGAGGAAGAGGTGTGGCTAGTAATACTAAAAGTAAGTGGAAGAGGTGTGGTTTAGTAAGTATAAGAGTAGGACCCCTGGGGGTGGGTGGGAATTGGGGGTAGGGAAAGGAGCGGAGTGAGCCCGCAGGGTGAACGGAGTGGGTTGAGACAGATACAGATGCAGTTATAAAAAACAATCAGCAGGACTGACCCAGAAGGTAAGTTGGAAAAGACAGATGTGGGAAAATGATAGTGAGAATTGAGCCTAGAAGAGGTGTATGTGGACAGTAGAAGTAGAGGGTAAAGTGAGAGGACTGAATAGCTGTTAAGGGACAACAGGAGAAATTAATGCAAGTATCTAGGCATAAGAGATACAAAAGAGAGAGTATGGCTGGGGTAAGGAAGCCACCTAGTGGACAGGTCTGATATTGCAAGGCTGATAAGAGAGGGAGTTAGAGTACAACAAGGAAAAAGGTTGCTAGACAAAAGGAGTTTCTATGGAGGATGGGGGAGAGAGTGTGTGAAGGTATAGCGGGGGGGGGGTAGAGGCTGCTGGCTGTCCTAGCTCAGGACTTTCTCTAACCCTGTAGTATAGGTACAATAGTAGAAAGTCTTTCTGGCAGGAATTATTCCACAAACATACTTTTACTGGTGTCCTTGAGAGAGGGATTTGTAAGGTAGTTATTCAGTGAGGTGAACCACCGATAATTGGAGAGGGTCCTTTATGCTCCTACAGACTAGTGCAGGAAGCACACGATGAGCAGGTAAACTTAAGGAGGCAAGAGAGAGAAGGTAGGGATGAGAAATAGTAGTTATCACATAGCAAGGTATGCTTACTCAAACATTACACTAATCATTCAGAGACAAATATATTGATAGCAAGATGTCACAGACTTCACTGTGGGATGGTTATTATTAGGAACTGCTAAGAGTTTGCCATTTGTTCTTTTGTATTTCCCTTCCCCCACCCTTAGGCTATTAGATTAGTTGATCTAGTCGCACTCTGATCTGCAGCCTTTGCAGCACTGAAATTACATCTTTAGTATGTGCTTGTTTTTGTAAAACTTGGTGGAATGATTATCCCAGTTTTGGCAGTTGGATTTTTTGTTTGTTTGCTTTTGTTACTTGTTTGTTGCTACATGCTTTTTTCCCTTCACTGGTAATTATTTTTCATATGTTCAGAAATAGTGTTGCTTAGAGGTTCTCCTGTTCGATTCTCAGCTGGAGTGCCTTCTGTGTGGAGTCTGCATGTCCTCCCCACGGTCTAGTGGCCTCCGAAAGACATGCGTGAATGGGTGTGCCTTCGATGAAGGTTGGGCGTCGGGCTGGCAACTCGGCACCATAAAAATCGACTGCCAATCATTAGTGGACCGGAGTTCCGCTGTGGCGACCCCTGTAATGTCCACGTGTGTAGTCTAAACAAGTCCCATTACTTTTTCGAGCCACCATCACCTACAAAGCTGACTGCCTCTCCAGATGACTTGCACAGACTCTGCTGTCCAACCTTCCCTTATGATTGTGAGTTCCACAACTGAGTGGACATCATTAACTGAAATGGAAATGAAACAACTCTTTGTTATCTGTCATAAGGCCTACTCAATTTTTAGAGTGCATGAAATACTAAAAGTACAATAAGCACAAGCTAAGTTTACTAGTTGGCTTGTCATCCCTATAGCCAGCTTACAGTAAAATTGCTTGTCTGCTGCACACTAGTGTTGCATTTGGATATGCTATGCTGCTGCAGTGAAATACCTACTATAACACTATGATGTTACTACAGTTATTCACAAGCAATAATGCTGCTTCATTAGATATAAAAGTAAGGCTCAGCCATCAACAGTTGTTTCACCATCTGTTGACCTGCTAGACAAACTGCTACTTTTATGGGGCAACTCAAGAACACTAAGTCATACATTAATCAAACGAAGGTGGAAGGAATCAAACCCTATAAAATGGGCACAGGATGCACCTTCACATGGGACTTCTGTGATAATCTTTTTATATAGAAACTGTTTCTAAAAATAATGCAGGAACAGGAGTTTTACAAGTAAATAATATTCATCATCATCTTTCGGCTTTTCCCATTAGGGGTCGCCACAGTGGATCATCTCTTTCCATTTCTTCCTATCCTCTGCATCTTGCTCTGTCACACCAACCGCCTGCATGTCCTCTCTCACCACGTCCATAAACCTTATCTTAGGCCTTCCTCTTTTCCTCTTACCTGGCAGCTCCATCCTTAGCATCTTTTTCCCAATATACCCATCATCCCTCCTCAGCACATGTCCAATCCAACGCAATCTCATCTCTCTTGCTTTGTCTCCAAACTGTCCAACATGAGCTGACCCTCTAATATACTGATTCCTAATCCTATCCATCCTAGTCACACCCAGTGCAAATCTTAACATCTTTAACTCTGCCACATCCAGCTCTGACTCCTGCCTTTTTGTCAATGCCACTGTCTCCAACCCATATAACATAGCTGGTCTCACTACCCTCTTGTAGACCTTTCCTTTCACTCTTACTGGTACCAGTCTGTCGCAAATCACTCCTGACACTCTTCTCCACCCATTCCACCCTGCCTGTACTCTCTTCTTCACCTCTCTTCCACATTCACCATTACTCTGAACTGTTGATCCCAAGTACTTAAACTCGTCCACCTTTACCAACTCTACTCCCTGCATCCTCACCATTCCTCTACCCTCCCTCTCATTTACACACATATACTCTGTCTTAGCCCTGCTGAACTTCATTCCTCTGCTCTCTAGAGCATATCTCCACCTCTCCAGAGTCTCCTCAACCGGATTCATACTCTCACTACAGATCCCAATGTCATCTGCAAACATCATAGTCCACGGGGCCTCTTGTCTGATCTCATCTGTCAACCTGTCCATCACCACTGCAAATAAGAAAGGACTCAGAGCTGATCCTTGATGTAATCCCACCTCCACCTTAAATGGATCTGTCACTCCCACTGCAGTCCTCACCACTGTCACACTCCCCTTGTACATATCCTGTACCACTCTTACATACTTCTCTGCCACTCCCAACTTCCTCATACAATACCACAACTCTTCTCTAGGCACCCTGTCATATGCTTTCTCCAAGTCTACAAAGACACAATGCAACTCCTTCTGACCTTCTCTGTATTTCTCCAATAACACTCTCAGAGCAAACATTGCATCTGTAGTGCTCTTTTCTGGCATGAAACCATACTGCTGATCACTAAGTAAATAATATTAAAGAGTAAAAATAGATTCAGCTTGTATGAGCAGTGGAAATGCAGATGCTAATGAAAGGCTTCTAGCAGCTAGTGTTCAAGAAAACTTAAAAAAAAAGTAGTGAATGCTTTAAAGATGATGTTGGCTCATACTTACAGAATTACTGCTCATGAATATTTCACTGAATGGAAGCTTGTAGCTGGGATATTCCTACATGTTATGATTTGATGCAGAAGGCAACCTCAAAGTACGATTGGCATTGGCAATACAGATGTACACATTATTGATATTATCACCTAAAATTTGCAAGGCTGCCATTGTCTTCTAGGTTATTTGGCTGCACAACGTATATTCTTTAACAGACTTTTGCAACTAGAAATGAAATGAAACTATTGCGCACCTGTGGTCTGAGTGCATTTTCTTCATCTGGCATCATGTAGCAGCAAAGCGGTGACACTGATTTCAAACTGTTAGTTCGATGCAAAGTTGGCTTCTCTACTTCCTGTCTTATCTGTTGCAGGAACTGTTCCAAGTCTTGTAGAGACAAGCTTTCTTTCAGGGATAAACTGCAGAAGCAAGCAAAATTTTAAAAGTTTAGTAAGCCTGCTGCTACTCATTTGCCTCACTGTTTTTTTCACAAACCCTTATCCTGTACTATTCCCGTTTACCAACTTTTCATCACTGCCTTCATTTGCACTATTCAGTTTCAATGATCTGAATGATAACCAAAAGGCCTTCTACAGCTATGTCAGGAACATCAAGGGCAGCACACAGCAATTTGCTGAACTGGTGGTTAATGGTGACACATTCACTAAGTCCTCAAACATAATCCCTCCAACTATAACTAGGGAGCTTGTACTGGCTGCACTCACTAAAGCCAAGAACACAGCCTTAATGGGCCCCAATAATATCCCAAGATGCCTCCTGAATGGTTTAACTGACTTATCAGGACCCATGGAGTCATTATTTAACTACAGTTTTAAAACAGGCTTTGTGCCACATGACTGAAGGTAGCAACGGTCACCCCCCTCCTTCATAAGGGAAGGCCTTCAACAGATCCTGGAAACTACAGACCCATTACTCTGACTAGTCTTAGTCACAAAGTCACGGAAATAATTATCATGGAAATTATCAACAAGAACAGAGGAGACCTCCAGACATTGGATCCATCAGAGTTTGGATTTGTCAAAGGACGATCATGCTTACTAAATCTAGTGCCTTTCTCTGAAAAGGTCACTAAGGCAATGGATGAGGGGAAAACTGTGCATACTGCCTACTTGGACCTGGCTACGGCATTTGATACAATACCCCACTCAGGTATTATCAACAAACTTACAGAACTTGATATAGTATTATCAACAAACTTACAGAACTTGATATAAACTCCTTTATTACATGCTGGATAGCTAGCTGGATCACTGATATGGTCAAAAATGTTAGAATCGGTGAGGCCACTTCCACAAAGAGGTAGGTCACCAGTGGCGTCCCCCAGTGCTCTGCGCTAGGTCCACTCTTCTTTGGCAGCTACTTCTCAGATTTCACAACCAATGTCAATAGCCTATGGCTAACCAAGTTCGCAGATGACTGTAAACTAGGAGCAGTCAATGAATTCCCCCAAGGTGAGTTCACCCTTCAGGAAGGTCTAACACACATAAATGCCTGGTACCAAAGCCATGGCTTAAAACTCAGTACCAAGAAATGCATTATAGTACTTTTTGGGAATTCTGCCACCCCAGATAAGTATGCCATCTATAAACACCCTTAAGACATGATCCTTTAGTCAGAGACCTGAGAACTCGTATATATAGTAACTTAGTCTTTGACCAGCATGTGACCAAGGTATTAAGAAAATTCTTCTACATTGCTGAACTTATAAAGCAAGGGCATGGCATCTTGGTCCGGAGAGGTCATCATACCACTGTACTCAGCTCATCAGGCTCATCCCAGAGTATAATACCCCCTTCAGTATGTACCTGACCGGACACATACAGCAAATTGAACATCCATAAAGATTCCTTACAAAAAGAATACAAAGAGTAAATACAATGTCCTACACTAATCACATCAAAGCCCTGTCTCTTTACTCGGTATCATACACATTTCTAAGAGGTGATCTTTGCCTGGCATACAAAACATCTCTGGACTCTGTTTTGATGAATCTTTTGCACATCCGCAAAATAAACAGCATCATAGCTACAAGATTAAAGGACTTACATTTTGCCTGCAACATAAATATGGCATGTTGGAGAGACAGATGTTTCTCAGAGAATTTCCATTCTCTGAAACAAGCTCCCCATCCATGTAAAGCAGAGTTACTCCCTATCCCAATTTAAGTACGACCTGGACCAGTGAATGAGTAACTGGAAATTCATCCCTGGTCTGACTCCTATGTCTCTGATGGACAGTTGTAGTCAGTAAATCACCTCTACAAACCAAAAATAAATCAAATTTGCTTTTTTGTTTTTTTTTCAAACACCTTTACTGAATTATCACTTGCGACACAGGCAAACATACATTCATATAAAAGTAATCAAACTATATTAACTTAACAAACATGACACCTCACACATATTGATATAACCTAAGGAATAATACATAAAATTATTTAATTCTTGTTTTTTTTTAAACAAGAAACATCTTCATTAAACCCTCACTTACTACATAGGCAAACATACATTTATATAAATGAAAATAAACCACACCAACTCAATCCTAGTAGCAAGCATTTTACATCACAAACCATACTAAACCACTCCCAGTTGCAAACATTATACATCACTTACAATCTACCCAATCTTTCTCACTCAAGCATTACATAGCTCACTTAAGTCCTGCTACTTTTAGGCCTCATTCCTCCCTTGTATGTATTGTTCCCACAATTCCCATTTTTTTCCTATGTAGTTTGCTCCTACTCTTTTCTAAAAATCTCAATTCCAGTTGTTTTATCTCTGTTACTATACTACTTCCAGTATAGTTGGTTTAGATTTTGATTTCCATTTTCTAGTAATTGCTTTTTTGGCAGCCACCATTATTAGACACAGCAAGGCCTTATGTCTAGGCAATTCCAATTCTGGGTCATAGCTCAGAAAAATCATCTCCCTCGTCAAATATAAATCAAATTTGTTGGTGCCATTTGAGTTGCACGGCTAGGCTTTTAAGGATCCTAGTGGTTGCTAGCCTAGTATACACCTGTGAACCTATGAAATATTGCTCAATTGTGGAGATGTAGGCTTTATTAGAGACCATGTTTATAACACTATGCAGTACATGCAGAGATAACAATATATTCTCACCCCCCCACCCCACAGTCAGCATAAGGCACAACCATTTCACATCTGTACTAGTAAAGCTTAATATTGAGGCAGTGTATACACCCCTCCACTTTTGTCTGCACTTTGTCAGTACTGACCCAAACTTCCAACATACTTGAGATGAATGCGTGAAGAACCCTGTCCTTAAAGTAGAGATGCCATTCTTAAATGCTCATCTGCTAATTTTCCTCCTGGATGTATGCTAACAGACTACAGTCCAGTCTAAAGTCTAGGTCAGTGGTATGGAAAGCAAGCAGTAAAAACCTTAGCCCTCTAAGCTATTAGGCCAGAGCATCTATGCTTATTTAAGCAATCTTAACCTTTTATTCTGACGTACACGTACTAAGGCTACCATGGAAAGAGCAATACTGCAATATATGCTACTTTCATCTACAATGGAGACTAGTAAACTTTCAGACATCTAATCACTCAACAATATACTTCATCAGCAGTTATAGAAAAATAAAATCATATTTTTATTCAGTGGACATAGTCTCTCTTGCATTTGTAATTTTTGTCTGCCCATTTTTTCTACATGGCCACAACTTTAGAATAATTACCATGGAAACTAATGACCTGGGTTTTGCATAAAGCACTAAATCACTCTAGGTAAACAGCTTTTTCATTGTAATAAAATTATTTACTCATACTGAGCATTTAATATGTGTAGAATGTCACCATTAGGCATTTTCCTTGCATATCTGGTCAGCAAACAGTATGGTTCTCCTTTAACATTGAAATGTAGTAGCTTGTTTACCACTGTCAATGGTGGTGTGTCACAGTGCAGCAGATATACACTTTGTTTCCATATTTCACTTGCCATGATGTCATTAGTGACAGGCTATAAGAAAATCTGATAAGGCTACCTGTAACAACAAAGGAAAACACAAAGCACCTGCTTTCTACACCAAACAGTAAAACAGAACAGTGCAAATGAGGGAGAAATGTTCAGCTCCATGAGGTTATTTCAGACTGTTTTTCATACATGTCTAAAGATCTTTAAATGCATAAAAAATGAAAGGGAAAGAAAATTGTACACCTTCTCACATGAAGGATTATACTAGCCATTTTATGAGATACAAGTAGTAGTACTTTACACACAACTTATTTTGCTGGTAGTTGCATTTAGGAAAGAAACACAGATATCTGCTGGCTAGCTGTTATGATGAAATGTAAGAAAAAAAATTCTGAAGTATAGTCACTGACTATGTACCTTTTCTGGTAAAACAAATTATATTATAAGAGAATGGATGTTACAAATTAAGGGGGAAAAAAAGACAAATCACTGCACTGCTATGAAGAAAAAAAAAAAAAAAAAAATCACCGGCTCAGATTTAACCTCTACCACATCCGACATAATTTCTTTAAAACTGAATTTAAGGAACTTTTTGTGAACAGATGGAATGTATGATAACAGCCAATATAATTTGGACTCTTCCTTACCCCCCCCCCCCCGAACAATACTGGAATCTTCAAAAAAACTATTTCTAAAATAAGCAGAGATAACAATTTCCTGCCAGGGTTGATCATTAAAACATCATTGCTAGATTCACTGTTACCTTTCTTGCTTAATTTACCACAAAATCTCTACTGAATAGTGTGCTTTTCTTTTAAACCATAACTCTCTTCTCCACAGAACAATTATTTTCATCAGCACAACTTATGTAACTATTTTATCACTGAATTTATTCTTGCTGCACAAAATGTCTATGTAGTAAGTAGTATTTTTTTTATTTTCCCACTGTCAAATGTAACATGTTTATACTAGAGATGTAATAAATTTTTACTGTATAGCTTTTGAGGTGGCACAGTAGGTCTGTGGTGAAGTGATTAGTATTACTGCCTCCAAGGGATGGGTTCTCCAGTTCATATCTTGACTTGGATGCCTTACAAGCACACTCTGCAAATTC
This sequence comes from Protopterus annectens, assembly GCF_019279795.1. Classification (NCBI taxonomy): domain Eukaryota; kingdom Metazoa; phylum Chordata; order Ceratodontiformes; family Protopteridae; genus Protopterus; species Protopterus annectens. The sequence goes on along the minus strand of NC_056725.1, from coordinate 372,000,074 downwards.
TTCCTTTGTCCCCCAAAGACATGCAGCAAGTGAACTGGCAAGCTTCTCAACTGCCTACAGCTGTACGCATCAATGGTGTGTAAGTGTGTGTGTGCATGAGAGTCTCTGTATATTTGTATGTCTGCATCTGCACGAAAAGGCTGGTATCCTGTTCATGATTAATCCCTCTGTCTTCCATCCATGCAGTATCAAGACAGGCTTCCACTGCCTAGTGGCCTTGAAATGGATTAAGTGGATCATCAAAGGATGAATGTGGCATAATCTGTATGTTTACAGCCTGCATACAGCCTCAGTAAATAACTTCTTTTCATATGCACTGAGATAAGTTTTCTTTGACCTGCTCTGTATACACTATGGCGGTGTGTTTAACCAAGTCTTTAATTTCTGTGTCCACAGGATTAGCGGTTATGCATTGTGTGTTAACAGCAGAACTTCTCTCCCTGAGCCTTCACTGAAAATAGGCTATGTCCAGGCAGAACTTTCAAAACATCAAATACAAAATAAAATAAAACAAACACACTAATAAGAAAATATAGGTGAGGAAAGGCTATCAACAGGATGACTGTCCAACTATCAGGTAAATTCTGTGAAATATGTATCAACACATTCTACACAAAGGCACTCACTGAAACACCCCTATGAGTAAACACAGAATATCGAGAATTAACAAGTAAAGAAAATGTTACAAACAAACACATGCATCTGAGAGAGCCAAGTATAACAGTTGTACTTTAAAGCCACAGGAACCAAATTAGATGGTGCAAAATATGACACATTCTAGAATACAACATGACAATAAGTGTTAAGAGCTTTTAGGAGGGTGTAGATAATTAAGGTCAGGAGCAGGAGAAAACAATCATCTTTTGCAAGTTAAAGGGTCAAAGAGAGTGCCAAAAGTATAATGAGGTATAATTTAGTACTACAGATACTCAAATAATACAGGCAATGAAAACAAAACAAGAAATCTGAATCTGGAATAAAAATGGAAACTAGGTGGTTACAGTAACAAAAGATCTGTAACAAGATGGTCCATCCCTTAGGGCAGATGCTGCAGTGTTAGGATTGCTTGATACACAAAACCTACCCAGGCTATGTGGAACCTTTGCCCTTCCCACCATGCAACACTCATCCCTCATTCTACACTACTGAGCAAAAGGAAGAATTAAAAAAAAAACAAGGAAAGGAGAAGAGCAACTTCATAAAAAATGATAACACCGAAGGTGGGGAATTTAAGGAGGATATATTGCTGAGGGCATACTTTCTTCTAACTGATTTATCATTATGGTAAGTAAATAACTGATATCTGATAATAGGCCCATATTTGGTAACCTTTAGGTAAAGTTCCCAACTAATCTACAGTGGCTGCTGTTACAAGAACTTACCCCAGATGACAGAAGTACTGAAAGAAGACCTGGAGCTGGTAATAACACCCATCTTATGCAGCACACAGGTGTTTAAGGAAGACTAAGTTGTGTCTGCAAAATTTTCTATATTAGCATTATAGAAAAGTGATTAAAGTGACTGAGCTCAATAAAATTAACTAACCCTCTTGAAAGGGTTTGCTAAGATTCTTTCTTACCCTACCTTGGCTTAGCAAAGGATGCAAACAACTGGCCATCCTCCTGGAAAGAACAGATTCAAATTACATAAAAAACTAAGCTGTCTGTGGCAATCTACATAAAGAACGAAAGAAAGAAAATGTATCCACCACAGTTAAAGTATTAAGAAAAAGGCAGCTTTAATTACTGGTTCATATGACTCTGTGGCAGCCTTTGTTATATTAATGATAAAAATATACTTTCAATGCAATAAATAATTTAGGTTAGGAAAATAACCACCCTTCCACTTGTAAACCATATTTACTTTGTTTTTATCCAGGAACAAATTTAAAGCATGATACTGAGATACAACATCTAAATGTTCCTTCCTACACAACAGAATAAATGAGTACATAAACACATTGAGATTCCCCCCACAGAAAACTAAAAAAAAAAATAAATAAACATTTAAATCACACAAGTAAATATTACTGACAAAAATACATTTTCAATGCAATAATTAATTTAGGTCATGAAAATGACCCCCCCCCCCCCATTTATAAACAGTATTTATTTTGATTTTATGCAGGACCAAATTTAAATCATAACACAGAGCTATGACATCTAAATGGCATCTTCCTACACAATGGAATAATGCTTGTTCATGAGCATACCATTTTTTTTAACTACTCCATTTGACTAACCATTCACCCACAAATAATAAATTATGTTCCACTAGGTATATTTTAAACTGTTGAGAAGTTATGTCCACTTAAAAAGGGATATGAGAACATATGGTCAAAGTAAATGGACCAAGTGTTATGGGAAGAGATGAAATGCTTAATGTCAACGTAACATCCTAAATTAATACCCAGTGGCAGAACTCCATGGGACAGATTACAATCCAGGTGGCCAGAGTATGATTAGTGACCCTGGATGAGACAGGCAGGGGGAGAGACAGGAAGGAAGAGAAATGGCCTGCTCATCTCTCCCAGTGGGGTGGAATGGTTGCAGGCATTAGATTTGGTGATAACTTTCAGTGAGGCAATTTCCCTGCTGAAAACTCCACCTGTATGTGAAGACAGGAGAGCAAGTTTACTTGCTGGTAATGTCTACTGTGGAAGTGAGAGGTATCCAAGGAAGAGAGCCCTGTACATAACTCCTTCCCTCATGAACAGACCATGCAAGGGAGAGGGGCTTATAGGAAAAAAAAAAACTTTGCACCACTCGAATGTTGACTAAATGATGACCCCTGCTGGTCAACCCTCTTCCCAGTAATGAGGAATAAATGGGCAGACTGGTACTGAGAATTAGCTGATGATCTGTAAGCAGCAGGGGAGGACCCATAAAAAACTTTAGTAGCACCAAAGCTCCATATCCTGCCTACCAGAATCCTGTAATTTACTAATTAAACATTTAATAGAACTTATCAATATGTTTGATAAAGGTGACTTTATTTTGGGAGGGGAACCTTCAGCTCACTCACAGAACATCTGACACCACACCAAATGCAGACAAGTGAACCAGCAAAATTACTGAGAGGAAAATAAATGTCTGAAGTGCTTTAGGTAGCAGATAAAACTTTCTTATTTAATTATGTACATATGTATGTATGTTTGACAATGACTGTATTGCCAGCTATGCCAGGAGAAGTAGGGCAGTGGATGTGTAACATATGCCAGCACAGCTAGCTGGAATTTAGTAAAGAAGTATATGTCATTTGTATATCAAACTGATTTGTACACATGCTTGTATTGAAAAATATATTTGTAAACCTGCTTGTGTTAAAAATGTACCAACAGTGTGCCCTGCTGGACAGAAAAGAAATATACAATGCATTACTGTAACTGTTTAAATGTGTATGTTTTAACAGAGGTTACAGAAAGAGAAGAGGTTAATCTCAAACTTTAAAAATGTTCTGAAATTAAATTACTGATTACTGGGCCTAGCCCATAAAGATGTTATCTTACAGTTCTCCATGCAGCCAGAGACAAAAAGTCTGTACTAGGAAGCTTCCTGCATTGTCATTGGGGATAACTTATTGTTACTCTGGAAGGGTGGAGGTTTAAAACTGTTTTATGACTTCCAGGAGCTGCAGCAGATCTTAGCAATGCATGTGTGTGTGTATTATTGACATATAGGTCCTAAATCCTGGCAATTTCTAGCCATGGGGGGGATTCATGGGAACCAGAAGTCAGACGACCAGATATAAGTGATGTCATTCTGTAATCCATCACTAAAAATAATGTTTAATACTTGATGAAACTGAAGTCTCAGAGCACTCTGTTTTTGTAACCTGACAAAGAAGGGATACCACTCATCTGTTTCATCTTGCCTTGCTCTAGTAAGTAACCAGGGAAAAACACAGTCAGAAAAATACAGTTCGATTAGTTAAGTATTGTTTTTCTATAACTGTGTGAACCTGCCCACCTACACTATTTTTAATATTTCCTGTGAATGAAACTCTGGTGTGTACTGGAAATAAATATTTAGCATTTTCATGTTCTTTTATTATTTATGATTACATATATTTAAGCTTTTCATTGTAGCTGGGCCTTTAGAGAATATTTTAACCTTTGAGAGTACTTATATCTATTGGTGACACTGTGGCCACTCCTGAAAACCTGGCTGCTTGGTCAACATTACCAGTTGTATTAATATTAAAGGACAACTACAACAAGCTGGACATTAATTCTAGTCTACCACAGCGTTTCCCCCCATCTACTGATCCCTCTACTCAAAAATGACATTACTGCTGAAAGAAGCATTTAATTTCTCTGTTTTTGTGATTCCGAGTGAACAGCTATCGGTACTGTGAGCCATCTTCCCTAAAAGTTCACTCTTGCGCTTGCTAGATCCTCCGACAAGTCGCCCAACTGCAGGAACACAGATTTCAGTAGAATTCAGAAAAGCACGCCCTCCTCTTCTCGTTTCACTCAAAAAACGCCCACTATCTAATTATGCTTGCCCTCTTTAGCATTTCTATTCAGTCTCGCCCATAAACAGGCCTTATGATGTGCTTAGAAAACACCCTCGCACCGAAGCAGAAACTCCTTCTACAGTTAGTTGTTGCTGCACGTGTTTATTTTTTTCTTGTTTTGCCTCATGGAAAGAAACTCTGCTGCATGGTTCTGGTAGCATTGTAGTAACTACTTAGCCCTGTAGTAGTAATTATTTATAAATTTAATTTGATTTCAACTAACAGCAGTGTATACTTTTGCAGTAAGTGTTTTGTTTAGAAAGAGGGTTCGGCAATAGCTGGAAATATGCAGTGACATTGAAAAGCAATGTAGTTTTGGCATGCTGCTTTTACTGACGTTGGGTTTCTCCATTAGTTTATTTGACTTTTAGCTCAGAGTGCTTACATGCTCAAATAATGATACAAATCAGTAAGTAGTTATTATATACTGGCATTTACAAAAAAAATGCAGATCGTAAATGCAGCATGCCGGTTTCGAAATGCCGGTTTGTAAATGCCAGTACATAATGAAATAACTGAACTCGTAATGTTTCTTATCATTCTGTGTATAGCAAATCGAATAGGTCTTTGCAACATGGTCATTTTTTTGAGTTCTTACAGCTGGACTTTGTAGCCTGGTTCCAACAGCAATGTGTTCTTTATTTTTTTATATTATTATATTTGTAATGCGTGCCTTCTGTGGAAGGTTGGGCGCCAGGCTGGCAACTCAACACCGTAAAACTTCACTGCCAATCATGAGCGGATAGGTGATCCACTGTGGTGACCCCTAACCGGGAAACGCCGAAAGAAGAAGAAGAAGATTATATTTGTAATGCACTGTGGTCATTTTTTTAACAGTATTTATTTATTAATGCAGTCATAACTGTGCAGTCTTGTTTTACATATATTCACTATATTTCAGTGTTGTTGGGCTGCAGGACAGTAATGTTTTTTTTTTAGTGCATGCCAGCATATGCTTTGCTTCAGGTTTTGTGTGTGGGTTCCTTCCAGTCATATTCTACAAAGAAAATAAGAGAGTGTTTGGATCCATAGTCCCAGCCAGGGATGATGCTGATAATGACTTTTTTTTTAATTCTGCAAACTGCTTTATTAAGCAAAATACTCAGTGATAAGGGGCAATCAGTTATGTCCCCACTGATTATCATTGCCATCACTGCTTGCAAGCTATATATTACATGAGCTTGTGTGTGAGTTGTTTTAGCTGTTGTCAGTGGAGATTGTGTAACTCTCCTGAGTGGTGTGCTCCTGTTGGTGGACTTTTACAAAAAAACACCCATGACAAAAAGCTGGATGTGTTCTCCCCATATGCAGTAGTAATGCAACTAAATTTAGTGTGTGCGCGTGCTTTTTTTTTTTTTTTCGGTACACCCACTAGGCTAGTGGCCTCTTTTTAGGGGAGCTCTGAGGAGGTATTTATACTGCTAGGGGGAGATTTGGTCATGGCCCTGGAGACTTCAGTACTTTTTTTGGTAGTTGCCATGGGATCTTTTATATCCACCCGAGCCAATTTAAGCAGATGGGACCTTAGTTTAACGACTCATGCAAAGAGTAACATGCTTAACAGTGCAGGAATATAACAATGAGTTGGGCTGTTGAGCCGAGGCACTAAGTGCAATAAATTTATATTTGGGATCGCTGTTTTTTGTGGTATTTTATATTGTTTTATTTATTTTTTGTGGCATTGCAGTATTTTCGGATGTCTACCAATCCTACTCATAATTGTCCACGTTTACTTAGGGAGGATTATGTTGATTCTGGCCAGAGGTCCATGGAACAATATGTGCTTCAGTCACAGGATAAGTCTGCTAAAACTGCTATCGTGAATACTAACGGACACAATTCCCGTAATGATGGTATGGGGAATACTACTTCTGGTGCTGTGTGGGACCGTTTCCTTGGGGAACGGAACCGTCACTGTTTGGATCCATTTGTTGGTGTGGGTATGTCTTCTGTTTCTTCTCTGCCTGCAGAAGCTTGTAATTTGAGAGACAAACTTGAACGGCTGTTGTGCAAAGAGACAAGTACACATTTTAATATTTTGTACTTGCAGCGTACTTGGATATGGATATTTCTCTGAGGGTCCTGAGAGCCTCTAAGTCTCCGACTATGCCTTTTGATCTTAAAAGCCCCGAGGATTTGGCTTTCCAGAAAAGGTGGATCACAGCTGCACATACTTGTTCCATTGAGTGGATTCGAATATTAATGGAACGTGACCACCTTAAACAACAATGTTTGAAAGAGGAAATTATAGTGGTGATTAACAAATTGCAACATTTTGTTTCATCTTCTAAATTAGATGATACGCTTAAAGATTTCAATAAAGTGCTCACCGAAATGGAACGAGAGCTTGTTGAATGCAAAAGTTATAAAATAACCAGAGACACGAAAGACTACAAAAAGGACCAAGCTTTTTTGTTTAAACATAATTATAAGCGCTCATCATCTACAAATGCGAACAGGCAAAGGAACAGTTTAAATACTAGTTCTGCCTCTTCTACAGTTTCGTTTGCTCCATCGGAGGGGGCTGAACAAGATGTCGCTGACAAAGGAGAACATTTTCCAGCGTTGCCAGCAGCGGGTAATCCCACGGATTTTAACCATACTTTTCTCAATGACAACCAGCGAGCTAATCAGGAATCCACGACTAATTTTCATGGAAAATGATATCGCAGTGACTGGGGACAACAGGGAAAGACTGGTGGTAAATTTAAGGGACAATTTAATAAAAAAAAGATGGTATTAATGAATGTGATGTACAGTATTTTTACTAAATTTATCTGATAGTGTTATTTCTGACGTTGTACGGTCAGTTTTAGGTTTGGGATTGAAATTCATACCCACTGCTTTACCCAGACTTCATATATTAAAAAGTGAAATTTTCCTATTAGGAAGAAAATTGCATTTGGTTGAATTTTTTAGTAAAAATAATGGTGATGTAGATTATGCACATTTTGATAGTGTTTCTGAAGAATCGTTTTACTCGTGCGTCCATGTTGGAAAATAGTGATGATGGTGTTGCTAATGCATATACTAATTTAGATACTACTGCCATCAAAATCAAAAGTTGTTTTATTCCTCCTTATACAAATAATCATATACAAGGTTATGTATCTGCCATAGGCTTTGAGGTGGAAAAGCATTATAATGCACTTATGAGCAACAAGATGAATGTTTGTTATAAGTAGACAACAGTGGATAGATTTTTGTAATAACAGAAATTTTGTTGTAAAACCTTCTGACAAGGGCAATCAATTTGTGATTTTTGAATTTTAAACAATGCCTTAATATGTGTTACATTCACTTAAATGATAATAATGTTTATGAGAAATGTGGTATCGAGTGTTATTTTCAGGTTATTGATGAATATTTGTCATTATTAGATAAAGGCCATCGGTTGGGTTATTTTTCTTGTCATGATATAAGTAAAAAATTTAGCATAGAGGATAGCAGTATTGCTGTCTTCTATTGCTTACCCAAGACACACAAAGGCTTAAGTAATTTAACTGGGAGACCCATTGTCTCTGCTGAAAGGTACTTTTTAAAAGCTATTAGTGCCTTTCTACATGAATATTTAAAAAAATTTGTTCTGAAACTACCCTCCTATGTTGAAGATAGTCAGGATTTTTTGTTTAAGATACAGGGTTTTGAATGGACTAGTTCTATGTTCTGGCTGGGCATGGACGTTAAGAGTCTATACACAAATATCGGACATGATGTGGGACTTCAGACTTCTCTATTTTTTAGGTGATTCCCCTATGACATATTTTGTGATTGATTTGATGGCATTTTGCCTAAAGAACAACTTTTTTGTGTTTAATGGGGAAGTATTTCATCAACTACAGGGAACTGCCATGGGGGCGGCTTTTGCCCCCATGTACGCTAATTTAGTTATGGGTAAGTTTGAACTTGATTATATATACTCCCATAATTTTTATAAATCCCAAGTTTTGTTGTATCTAAGATTTATAGGTTATCTCATCTTTTTATGTGATGGCCCTGTAGAGGCCGCTTATGGTTTTATGGAACATCTTCAGATTAACAAAATGGGATTGCAATTTGATGGCATTCATTTAGGCACAACAGTGAACATTTTAGATATAAAACTTAGCCAATTGAATATAGGGCTTCATAGAAAATTTGAACAAAGAAATCAGTTCCTGTATGGCACCAGCTGTCATCCTGCACATCTTATGAAAGTTTTGCCATATAATGAATTTTTGAGAATCCATAGATTGTGTAGTCAGGATGACATTTTTTCTATGAAATTTTAGAATCTGAAAAAATGTTTCTATCTAGGGGTTATGATAGGAATATAATCCTGCAAGCCACAACAAAGGTTATGAAACTGAGAGGGTTAGTTACACAATTGGGGGACAACAATATACCCATTAATATCAATGATTATTATAATAATTATGACAGTATATTAAATAATAGATTAGGTGGAATTAGTAATGGACAAGATTACAGAGAAATTTCTTTTGTTACTACTTTTAATATTATTAGTGATAAAATTGTGGATACGGTGAGACACTTTTGGCCTATGTTATTTAATGACAGACATTTGAATTTGCTACTACCTAAAAAGCTTCAGGTTTCATATAAAAGGGTCAGAAGCTTAGGGGATATGGTAGTGCATAATCAATTTGAGTTTCCTAATATGGAATTAAATACAGCAGTGGTACCATATATGGGTACAATACCCTGTAATAAGTGTTCTATATGTAAGAAAATAGTCCAGAGTTTTAGGTGTATTAATGGACAATCTTTTGCTGTTAGAAATAACTTTGATTGTAATATGCAAGGAGTTATATATGCCTTGAGATGTGATTGTAATAAATATTACATTGGGGAAACGAGTAGGAATTTTAAAGTACGATTCCAAGAACATCTGAGAGATATTAAAAATGTTAAGATGGACAGCACTTTGGGCAGTCACTTTTTTCAATTTCATAATTCAAATTTAGAACATATCTGTGGATGTATCTTGGAAAAAGTAAAAGTTCCTTTGAGTGAAAATGTAACTTTAAGTAACAAGCTCCGAAGGAAAGAGACTTGGTATATTCTGAGGTTAACACTTTGGAACCTTCGGGGTTAAATAAAGAATGTGAATGGAAATATGTAATTTAATTAGCAGCTGGTGTGATGTGTTAATTCTATGTATATTTAAGCTGTGTTTTTGAAATGCTTTTTTACTCTCTGAAGGCTGTTGAGCCGAGGCGCTAAGGGCAATAAATTCGTATTTGGGATTGCTGTTTTTTGTGGTATTTTATATTGTTTTATTTTTTGTGGCATTGAAATATTAACAATGAGTCCCTTTCAATAGCAGAATTACATAACAAGGATTAGTTAACTCTCCAGTCTGTACATAAACGAACCCAATGGAGAATGAGTCCCTAGTGGCTATGCATGTGATTCCTTGTGTACCCATATGCACCAGGCATCTAACGTGTTCATGAAAGTAGGCAAAATTGTTAAAGACTATTCATAGTTTATCCAACTGCAGATTAAGTGCTCAGTTGTTTAACTTGTTTCTGGTTATATCTACTGTTAATAAAATAATTTTATTCATAATATTCCTGTCATAAATAAATGCAGTTATGTTGAATTTTGCACCTGTAACACTGTTATTAAATATTTTAAATACAATATCAAGGTTTCCTCTCAGCAATCTATAATTCATGAAGTACAAATTTAATGCTTTGTCAACTGACAATCGTGTTCTGGGCTTGATCTATGATTTCTACATTGATATCAAGACCTTTCTTGACTGTAAGGCAACACTTTTGGCTTACACTTTCACACTGACATAGGATCAGAGGAAGTTACTAGGCTAATGGCCCTAGGGCCCTTGCAAGCCTAGCCAAGTTCTTAACTTATTTCCACGATCAGCACCTACTGCCCCTGTCTGAGGGACACAGGTGGAACCCCAAGGATGAATTTATGGTCACCCATCCAATTGTCCAGATTGTGTTTGAAGAGGGCCACTGAGGTGCTCTGCTTGACATGATGTGGGAGTTTGTTCCAAATGTGTGGTAAACTCTGGGAGGCAAACCTGTCCCTTTTGCACGTTTTATTACTGTCACATAACAGGCTAAGGTCTTTAGAGGAAGTAACCAGTGTACCATTTGACTTACTGATATGCAGCATTTCTAATAACAAGGGGTCAGAGATGGTCTCTGAGTAGTCTGTATGAAACAGAATAAACTGACAGTGATTTCAGATGATCTCTATAAGACAGATGTTGAAGACCTAGAATTTTCCTTGTGAGGGATCCTTTGTGGTCTCCCCAATTGCTGGAGGTGCTTGGACAGATGCACAAGTGGCCTTTTATTGGCCTGATGAGGGAAGAGTACAGGGAGGTTATAACTTCTTTTTTCTAGAGGCAATGCCCTTACTTATGAGATGAGCAATACAGAATGCCCTTCTTACCATTGTGGAGACATGGTGGTCAAACGTAAGACTGCTATCAACCTGTGTGCCCAGGCCTCTCACCACTGAGTGCATACTTAATGTGTTGCTGTTGATGTGGTAGTTAGCAGGAACACCGCTCTTACTGAAAGGAATGATGATACATTTTTTGCACTGAGTTTAAGGCCATGATTCTAGCACCAGTCATTTATTTGTGTAAGTCCCACTTGTGGGATGTTTACATCATTTGGAGAGTCTATGAATGCTCCCAGTTTTTAGTCATCAGCAAACTTTATCAGCCACAGACGTTTAGTTTTTGCTTGTACTGTGGAGAAATAGATCTCTTCACTGGCCACCATATCTGTAAATAGCCTCCTACAGTCTAATAACTTGTAATAATAATGGTAGGAATCATGATATTTGCATAAGAACTGTAGTGAAGTTAACTCAGTATACTAACTGTGATCTCACCATGCCAATCTACTGGCAACTCATTACTTTGTTTGAAATTCCCTCTTAATTGTGTAATTTTTATCTTGTATTCTTGTGACTTATTGCATTTACAGTCTATATTTGTATTTTTGTATTTTGTATTATCATATTCTTGTATTTTTCTGGAGCTTTTCTACCCAGGACTCCATTGAAAACGGGTTCTTCAAGGCCCAACTGGACTATCCTGGCAAACAAACTGCAAATAAATGATAAAATAAACAAATAAATAGATCCGGAACAGTAGAGGTCCCAGGACTGATCCCTGTGGAACACTAGTGGTTACACGTCTGCTGTTGGAAGTGGATTCTCCTATTCTGACTATATCGGTTCTATCAGTGAGTCAGTTAGTGACCCATCTACCGATATAAGGGTTGATGCCTAGTTGGCTAAGGTTGTCAATGATGCCAGAGTGGGGGATGGTGTCAAATGCCTTGGCTAAGTCAAGGCAAGCTGTATGCACAGATCTTCCCCTTGTCCGGGGCCTTGGTAACCGTCTCAAAGAAGTCCACCAGGTTTAACAGACACAATCTCCCTTTGACAAATCAAAACTGAGTAGGGTCAAGTGTTTGGAGATTTCCTATATCTTTGTTGATAAGGTCCATGATGATTCACTCCATGGCCTTGCAGATAAGGCTGATCAGGCCAACAGGTACATAGTTCCCAGGGTCAGTGGAAGCACCACCTTTGTGCAAGGGACTAACGGTGGCTGTTTTCCATTCAGCTGGTACGAAACCAGCGCTTAGATTATGATTGAAAAGGGTATGCAGTGGTGTTGCTAATTCATGTTGGAGCCCATGTAGGATGCAGCCAGGGATGTTATCAGGTCCCATAGATGCTGTGTTTTTGGTCTTAGAAAGGGCATTTACAACCTGCTGTTTAGAGATACAGGGTAGGAGACAAGTAGTAGGGATGTCATGGGGTATGTGCGGAGACAGGGGAGTGAAGTTTTCACAGAACCTGTCGGCCAACAGGTTAGCTATGTCCACAGGCTCAGTATATGTGGTATCGTTAACTAACAGTTTGGCACACATCTGGGCCTTTCCTTTTAGGTTATGGGTGTAACTATAGAATGCCTTGTGGTTGTCCTTTGTTAAGGAAGCAAATTTGGATTTGTAGTTTTGATTTGGAGGCCTTCACAAGAAGTCTTATTTGCGTGTTTAAGCCGAGGAGGGAGTGTTTCCAGTTTAGAGCTTGATCCCTCTTACTCTTAGACAGCAATTTCTTCCTCTTATTGTAAAGCCTGTTAATGGCAGTTGTCCACCAGGCAGGGGTTTTTTTTCTTGAAGAGCTTGTTTAGGTCCCATTAGGTACAGCCAAGTTGATGCAGTTATACAGGTGTTTGTGTAAAGCATTGGTGTAGAGCTCGGCATAGTTGCTAGTTCTATTTGAGGGAGGAGGTGCAGTGAAGCTATTTATACCATCCCATAAAAGGTTATAATCTGCTTCGGAGAAGTTTTTTAGTTTAGTTGCTGCTAGGGGGGTGGGGGGGGGGGGGGCAGGTGTGATGGTTACTTCGAACGAGACCAATTTGTTGTCAGTAGTAAACATAGTACAATCCATAATGATTTTCAAATAAGGTGTTGAATTCTCATGAACAAATAATGACATTTATCACACTTGACTCTGTTTAAAAGGGAAGCGAATTCATGGAGTCTTACTTTGTGAGCTTACTAAATTAGTAGTACTGCTATTTTGAAAAGTATCTGATTTGGAAGCTTTTTTCATGAGGCTGTTGCTGAGAGGACCTAACCCTAATGTGGGGAAGACAGTGGATGGCCACAGGTACACAGAGGGTATCAAGTGGGGATGGTTTGACAACAAACAATAAATAAGAAATGATACATAAGGGAGGGAGCACACCTGCATAATTTGCTGCCGGGCCAGCACAGAAGGCAACAACTCACCTAGTTGGTTAAGGGTATGGGCCATTGTTCTACAGCAGGTCAGATGTCTGGGTCCAGCCAGTGGAGTGCCTCTAACAGCCATGCCAGAATTCATCTATTGTTCCCTATAAGGCATTTAGCTGTTGACACATGCTGGATCTGGTCATCACATGGGATATGATCTATCATTTCATTCCTAGTCTTATACATTGTGTGTGTGTGTGTGTGTGTGTGGGGGGGGGGTCCAGCTTGGTAGCTGTGCCATTACAGACACAATCATCTGGGAAGTCTGGTTTCTCTGCAGTACTAATCTCTCCACCAGTAGCAGAACCAATGGCTAAATAATTTTTTTCCTGCAGAGATAAAGATGGTAGAGATGTGAGTTTATAACACAGTGCACCTTCGATACGGATGTAATAAACTACTCCTACAACTATCTCCACATTTTATTCTTTATTTTACATTTGTTTACCAGAAAAGTCTGACTGGAACCACCACAGGTCCACATTATGCTTGCATAGGATTAAGGAAAAACTCTGATTCACGTGGATGGGAAGCCTGTTTCAGTGTCCCTCCAACATATCCAGTTAATGTTCCAAGCAAAGTATGTGTCTAGATCTGGTAGTTCTAGTACTGCTTCTTTGTAAATATTAAACTGGTCCATCAGAGCAGCATTCAGGGATGTATTAGTATGACAGACATAGCTCACCCATCAACATTCTGCAGGGGACCAAATATAGTGATAGGGCATTTGACGCAATATGCATTCAATATGTTATGAAAGCTGTGCACTCTTTTCTTTGCTGTATGACAATTCATCAGCCAGCACCGACTGTGTTTCATTGTGTTTGAAACTTTATTTAATTGACATTTGATTAGTATGAAAGTCTTACTGGGTCCTGAGGTACCGATTTTCAGTGTATGCCCAGGGAGGAAAAACTCCAGATACATATGGTTAATGGAATGAAAAACTCGACAGGCCTAATAAAGTCATAACATTCAAGCACAGACTTTGAAAAACACATTAGTCTGTCATAATAAAAACTCAACAGACATTAATGTCATAATGTTCAAACATAAATTATATGTAAAGCCTGATAACAGGAAGATGCAGCATTATTTACATAATAGATGATTATCGTAATGATTATGTATATCCTAGCGGTCATGAAATATGGTAACACATTATACTGGTGAAAGCGTAAGATAATACAAGTAGAGAAGTGTACAGTGTGATGGAGGCGATAGTAGGAATATATGTGAAAAAGTTATGAATGTAACCTCAGGGGAGTATCTGTTGAGGAAGGGAGGGTAGGGTAAGTTAGTAGTCGGGACAGAGAGAGTAGTGGTACAAAAGGTATAAGAGTGTGTGCATGTGACTTATGTGTGTGCATGTGACCTATGTGTGTGCATGTGACCTATGTGTGTGCATATGACTTATATGTGTGCATACGATGTGTGTGTGTGTGTGTGCATATGACTTGTATGTGCATGACTTGTAAAGCTACAGCTGTTTAATGTATATGACATGTTCATATGCTGAATGATGGTATAAGTATATATATCCACACATTTCTCAGGTAGAATAATGATGTATTTGTATTTTAAATCACAACCTGAACAAAATACATGTTTTCTCTTCCATAAGGCCTAGTATGAGAATACTATTTATTTCATTTAAGTTAATATGTATCAGAAGTCATCAGATAGCACAAATAAGACACCTGGGGGGGGGATCATGGCTACATTTGAGATAACTGCCAACCCATTACCTTTTGTTAAACTTGTTCTTCCATTGTCGCTCTCAAAAATCAAGCGCATTCCTTTACATAAGAATCCCACTGTCTGCAGCTGCATTTCAGATGGAATTGCTGACATTTCCTTACAATGCCTCTCCTTGCCTATTGAAAACACTCTGTTATTGTTATTCAACTACCCTCACACGTTATGATTTTTGAAGTCATTCAGAGGCATTTGAATGTTGTGTTTCCTGGTAAAATAAGGAGATGTCAACCCTGCACTTCCGAAGAAATGTTGGTGTTCTCTTGTAATCTTATTTACATCAAATACTGCGGTGGTGGTGCTGCGGTATCGTTGTCACCTCACAGTTAGACGTTGTCCGTTCGATTCTCAGTTAGAGCGTCTTCTGTGTGGCGACATGCGTGAATGCGCGTTCCTTCGTAGAAGGTTGTGCGTTAGGCCCGGCAAGCCAGCACGTAAAACTCTACTGCCAATCATTAGCGGACCGGAGTTCCGCTGTGGCGACCCCTAACCGGAAAAAGCCGAAAGACACAAACACACCTTCACAGGCATTTATTTCCATTTGAAACCTGAGAGCTGATGTTTGTTGCTCAATATTTGTCACCTCCACAGGGTGCTTTCTCTCTGTACTTCAGCTGTACCTTTGGATATGCACATGCTTACTCCAAGGCATCTTTCTCACGTCTTGATAATAATGCATTTATGAAAAATGAGTCATGGCCAGTACACTGTATGTAATCATTTGGTTTCTGTCCATCCAACAGATTCATTTGGTTTCTGTCCACCCAACAGATTCATTTTATTTATTTTTTTTACTTTTTTTTTAAACCAGGGCTTGTTTTCAACTTCATCCAAAGTGGTCACAACAGACTGACTGACTATGCCGTATAGAAATCAAAGTAAAAATGTAGACCATTTGTTGAAAAGGTATACATGTATGTGTTAGTAGTACTCTAGTATACGTAGTGAGTGCAATACTATAAACTGACATTTGCACATATACAAGATGTACAAATCACTGGGGAAAAAGAAATCGGGTGTGAAGAAGAGGGTGAGGAAGGGATTATGAGAGAGGAGGGGCAAATGATGCAGGGAGAGAGAATTTAATACATAAACACTTGAGAAAGAAAACAGTTTCATTACATTTGACAATGAAGTCCCTTTGAATGCACAAAGTATTCAGTAGCTTACTAGCTGACGAGGTTCTGGTGTGTGTGTGTATATATTTCCATATAATGTATGAATGTATGTTTGGGAAGTGTTTATTTAAAATTTATATATATATATATATATATATATTTTTTTTTTTGTTTACCAAGAGTGCCCGACTGAGCTGGTGGCTCATTTTCAGAGGAGATCTGGGGAGAAAAGGTCTATATTATAAAAAGAACATGTAATAACAAAAATGGAAAGTATGAATAAGTTTAAAAATACAAAAAATAATACAACAGTTTAAACAAAGCTTAGAGATAAGGTAGTTGGTTAAAACAGCAAAAGACATGGAATGTAAGAGTTCAACAAAAGATTCCTGTGACTTGCAGATTTATGTATATATACATTGTGTGATTCAACACAAGTGTTCCTAATTTTGGCTTAAACATTTGTTCTGACATAGTACAATCCATAATGATTTTCAAATAAGGTGTTGCAGTCTCATGAACAAATGACATTTATTGCACTTAACAGCTCTGTTTCATAAAAGGGATGGCAATTCATGTAATCTTATTTGGTGAGCTTACTAAATTAGTAGTACTGCTATTCTGAACAGTTTCTGATTTGGAAGCTTTCTACCGGAGTCTTTTGCTGAGCGGATGACAGATATGCTTGCAAGTGTACAACTAACACAAGCTGCATAAAGCAATCATAGGTTCATAGGTAGGTACTAGGCTATTGGCCCTAGGGCCTATATAAGCCTAGCCAAATGTACCCTGGCTTTCGCCACCCAAGAAAATTATTTTCCTGTGCCACTGTCGAGCAAAGCCACAGAAGTGATCCCCGGGGTGAATTTCCCATCTCCCATCCAATCATCAAGATTTTTCTTGAAGAGTGCTAATGAGGAGCTTTGTTTGATATAGATAGGTAGTTTGTTCTAGAGTATGGGAAGTCTCTGGGACAGGAATCTATCCCTCCAGCATGTTCTGTTTATTGTGGTGACGAGGTTTAGGTCCCTAGAGAGTGTAGCTCGTAGGGATTGGGATTTCTTTAAGTGGAGCATGTCTAAAAGCTCTGGGTTTGACATAGCTTTGTGTGTTAGGCAGAGATCACCTCTGAGTAGGCGATATGCAATGGAGTAAAGCTGTAGTTTTTTGAGACGTCTGCATACGGCATCTCTTTGAGGCCGATAATCCTCTTTGTGAGGTATTTCTGTGGCCTTTCCAGTTGTTGTAGATGTCTTGTGAGGTACATACCAAAAGGGGCACTGTACTCTATAATGGGTCTAATGAGTGACGAGTAGAGGGGAACAATGACCTCTTTTTTCCTGGATGAGAAACCTTTTGTGATGAGATGTGCCACATAGAAGGATTTCCTGACTACTGTGGCGATGTGATTATCAAAGGAGAGACTACTGTCCACCTGTGTCCCAAGGTCTCTTATCACACTTTCGGTGTTAAGTAGACTACCACCTATGTGGTAGTTCATGGGTACTGAGTTTTTACCAAAAGGGATGACAATGTACTTTTTGGCATTGAGCTTAAGGCCATGGCTTTGACACCAGGCATCTGTCTCAGCGAGGACCTTTTGTAGGATGTCCACATCTTTTGGAGTTTTGATTAAGGCTCCTAGTTTGCAGTCATCTGAGAACTTCGTTAGCCAAAGACTTTCTGTGTTGGCCTGTACTTCAGAGAAGTAGATACCAAACAGGAGAGGACCCAGGACTGAACCCTGTGGTACTCCACTTGTCACTGGTCTGAAGTTGGATTTGGAGTCTGCTACTTTCACAGTGTGGGTTCTGTCAGTGAGCCAATTGGCAACCCATCTTGTGACATAGGGATTTATACCTAGTTTAGTGAGTTTATCTATAATTCCAGAGTGTGGGATGGTGTTGAAAGCCTTGGCGAGATCTAGATAGGCTGTGTGAACCACCTTACCCTCATCTACGGCTTTGGTGACTGCTTCAAAGAAGTCTATCAGGTTTAGGAGACATGATCTGCCTTTTACAAACCCGAACTGGGTGGGGTCCTGAGTTTGGAGATTACCAATGTCATTGTTTATAAATTCCATGATGATATGCTCCATAGCCTTGCAGACCAGGCTCGTTACGCTAATGAGGCGGTAGTTTCCGGGGTCTGTGGTGGCTCCCCCTTTGTGGAGTGGGATAACTGTTGCTGTGAGCCATTCAGTGGGCACATAGCCTGAGGTGAGACTATGATTGAACATGGTACTTAAGTGGGGTACCAGTTAGTTCTGTAATTCATGTAGAACACAGCCTGGGATGTCGTCAGGTCCTATGGATGCTGTGTTCTTGGCTTTGGATAGTGTGTTTTTTACCTGTGCAGCCGTGATTACAGGAACTTTGCATTCTTCTGGTATAGAGATGGGCCCTTTAGGGGATGACAGAGGAGTAAAGTTAGCACTGAACCTATCTGCCAGGATGTTGGCAATATCAGTTGGTTCTGTATATTTAGTGCCATTGTGCTGTAACTCAGAGCAGATCTGAGTGTTGCCATTGAGATTCTTGACATAGCTATAGAATGCTTTGTGGTTGTCTTTAGAGTCAGTGGCGATTTTGTTTTCATAACTAGCTTTAGAGGATTTTATGAGGGATCTCAGCTTCTTACTGAGACTGACCAGGGAGTTTCTCCAATCATGGGATTTTACTCTTTTTTGCAACAGTTTCTTTCTTCTGTTGTAGAGTTTGTTTATGGCAGGGGACCACCAGATTGGCTTCCTTTTTTTGGAGGATAGCATCTTGGTTCTGTTAGGGATTGCACGATCCATGCACTCGTGTAAGTGCTTATAAAGTGCATTTGTGTAGGATTCAGCAGTCATACCTCTATTGTCCGTCAGCATGGGTGTCACGAAGTTTGCCACTTCTGTCTTAAGAAGCATGAAGTTGGCTTTGGAGACATTTTTTACTGTGGTTTCCCTAATGGGGGGTGGGGGAGGGATGTGGATGTCTAGGGTGATTAGCTTGTGGTTGGATCTAACCAACGAGGAATTGACCTCTGGTGTGGAGCACCGGTTGCCCATGTTGGTAATAACCAGGTCTAAGATATTGCTGCCCCTGGTGGGGGTGTGGATAAGTTGATCCATGGCATTGGAATTTATGAATTCCAGAAAACGTTGAGCACAAGAGTTGGTACATAAGTAGTTTTCCCAGTTAATGGTAGGGTAGAAATTAAAAATAACAGAAATTAGCAGGTCACATAAGAGGCTTGGGCGGGGGATGTTAAGAAGAAACAAAACCATTTCATTTTTCAGCTTGGCATTACATAAAATGGTTCAGGTTATGCTACAACAGAATTACTATGCAAAAATAACCATATGAACAGCTAGAAAGCAATCCAAATTAAATATATTACTGTGCACATTTTAAGAAACTGATAATATTGGCTTAAACTGTGGAATGATATTTGTGCGGTTTTTTTTTTAAACCCAAAAGCCTGAGAAAGTGCTAATCAAATGTAAGGAGTGAAGAAAAGTATGAAGGAAGAGGTTTAGTGGAACACAAGGCTGTGATTTGTTTGACTATTGTCATGCAAATTTGACTAGTAGTTGAACCTAGCCAAGTTGGAAATATGAGATTCTGGCTCATTGAAGGAGGGCAAACGGGCGGAGAAAGTTGGTCAGGAACTGCAACTAACAAAACTGCACTTTGTAAACATTCTTTTTTATCTCAGTAATTTGTTGACACTTTTGCAAGATTTTTTCAGAGAATGTGTAGTACATTACTAGCAATAACATTTGTAAAACTCAGTGCAAACCAGTCAGCAACACATGATCTGCAGACTCTTAAACTTGGGCAGTTTTTTTCAGGTTTTCCATGTAAAGTGAATGGAAGTCTTATTTGACAACAAATGGTAGGGCTACTTTTTCTCACAATCAGGGCTGTCATACTGCATTTTGAGACAGATCTCTCATCAGGATGTCTGCCCCCATGAGGGCAAACTAGGATAAAAAAAAATAAAATTAGGAATGAATACTTATTTTGTGGCACACAGCTTTGAGAGGTGCAGAAATTCATGACAAGCTAAAAAATATATGTTTTTTCAACATTTGCCCATAGTGGTCCTTTAACTTCACTCAGTATAACTGGGTACCCTTCCAACAGCCTTACAGCAGCTGGCTTTGGGGTGTCTGCTGGCAGTGTAACTACTTTATAGACTGGGCAGAAGGGGGCACAACTAGTAAATCTGTGCCACCCTTTCCCAGGTGTGTGTGTCTCAGCTACTTGGAGCAGGGACAAGAAGCACTGGTTTCACAGACAGGATGCTGGAGGACTTGGCTTGGACACTAGGCTGAAGACTTAACTCTACAGCTGTGGCAATGGGGAGCCTTACTAGGGACCTGGGGAGAGACACAGAGAGAAACTCAGACCCCAGGCTGAGTGTATTCCCTGTGTGTTCTTAAGAGAAATTGTGCTTGATGTAGAGAACTGCATCTGGAAACACTGAGTGTACCCATTTTTGTTCCAAGTGAACGTCCCTCTCCAGTGTCAGTGGTGAAGATGGAGGCTCCTTGTTTACTGGCCCAGAGTGGGGATGTGACAGTATGTATGTGTGTATGCAAGTATAATTAATTACTTGATTTGTTAACTGGGTAGGTGGGGTGGTCCATGGATACTTTTTAATCACAACCCAGGCCAGGCCAGATAGGCTATGAGAAACATACAGTTATATAAAGATAAAAAAATAGCAACTCAGAAGCATTATTACAATATAAATAGCTAACATAAGCATACAAAATTAGCCAAGACAAGAACCCATTTACAAATGTAAAAAAGTAATACAATTAGTAGCATTTATAGCATGCAAATAAAAAATGAAAAAAAAGTGGCCAAGCGGTGTGTCCTCAGTAGTCAGGGACTTGGAGACACATATGTACAGTAATCTAGCCTTTGACCATCATGTGTCTACAGTAGTGAGAAAATTCTACGTTGTGTAACTGAAACAAAGGTATGGTGTCTAGGTCCAAGGAGGTCATTGTTTCCGCTGTATTTGGCTTTCATCAGACCTGTGATTGAGTACAATGCTCCCTTTGGTATGTACCTAACCAGGCACATCCAACAAATGGAATGTCCACTGATGTTCCTCATTAAAAGAATACATGGTGTAAATAACACATCCTATGCAAATCACATCAAAGCCCTGTCTCTGCATTCTGTCGCCTACAAGCTGTCGATGAGAAATCGATGCCTGGCATACAAGACATTATCAGACCACACTCTGATGGACCTCCTGCATATTCACAAAACAAACAGCACCAGAATTACTCACGCTAAATACTTAAACCTTGCCCGTGATACAAATAAGACTTGCTGAAGAGACAGGTATGCAATCCCAGAGATGACCCCTTCTCTGGAACAGGCTCCCAAGTCCATGAGGAGCAAAGTTCCCCTCTAACCCAATTCAAGTGTAACTTGGATAATTAGATGAGGAACAGGAAATTCACACTTTGTTTGGAACCTATGTCTCTAACACAGGCATCCTGTAAATGTTCCATCTCCCAAGCACCTGCTTACACTTAACAAGGTTACCAGAACTTGCCAGATATTTGGGCTGCATGGATAGGCTTAAAAAGGCTGCAGTGTTCGTTAGCCTAGTACACACCTATGAACCCATAAGTGTAACATAAAATTAGTAGTAATTACAATGGGCAAATGTAAATAAGAAAAATCAGTTTTATAGTCTACATCTCAATATGCATACAAAAAATAAACTACTCGTAATTGTAAAATGGTTTCGGCATTAGCCAGCATCTCTAAAACACTTAACATTTATGTTCTTTCATAAGGTGCAACTTAAAGAGATTTTTTTTTTAAAAAGGGTACATGTTTAATTAACAAATCTGTTTGTGGATCCTGTTCCAGTTAACTGGTGCTACTTTGGAAAAAGCCCTTTCGCAAGTGGTTTCAGAAGGTACGTTATCAGTTTTCCTGAGGAAGTAGCTTTTGATGTCCTTCTATATCACTGTTGCTGTATTCTTTTCATAGAAGGGATGCCCCACCCAGGTCAGCCTGATGCTCGGCCAGTATGAAAAAGACTAAAGATTTTGTGTGCACTGCACATCACACTTACTCTCCCATCACAGAACATAGGGCATAAAAAGGGTCGTATGGATGCAACTACCTCGACTTCTTTTGCCTCCAGTTCGAACAATGTTTTTGCCAGCTGGTCTGATTGCCTTGTTGCTCTACTGAATATTTAGTAAAACCAGATAAGTGCCCCACTGAGTTTTTTTTTTTTTTTTTTTTTTTTTACTTTTCTTGGTCTTGCTTTTTATTTTACTACCTAGAGTTCATGTCATCCAAGAAGGGAAAATGTCAGTGTGGAGGGCATATACCCAAAAGGCTTGTCACAAACAGTGTCTCTTTTGTCTGGATGCTACCCACAACCATACCCTCTTGCAGTATCTGCAAGGCATTTGTGCCAACACACTCAGAAGCAGTTTGTCTTTCCTGGCCATTTACCTTGAAAAACAATAGCTTAAACGGTTAGCGCAGGGTACCATGGCAGAATCCTTTACTCCAAGATTATCCCACTAGGTAAAAAGAAGGCCAAGAAGTCCCTTCTAGATTCTCTAGCTTTCCAGCCGCCGCTGGATGTCCCTGTAGAACTAGGTAATAGCTCTGTAGGTTGTTCGGTGTCTATGTCTGATTCCTCTGCTGCAACCTTGCTGAAGGCTGGTATGGATCTGTCTTTTCACACGTCCTCTGATGCTTTGCAGGTATCTGCTCTGGATGTTGAGGGGAACCGTGGTTGATTATCTTGCAGTGCCCAAGAAGAATTCTGCAGATATTGGTCAGGGAGGAAGTTCCAGGTTTTCTTATTGTGTCTAACCAAGGGTCTGAACCTCTGGTATTTGTTAGGGCTGATGTCACTTCTAAGAAAAGACAAACTGAAGCATGTTTCAGTCCATCCTATGGATCCTCTGTCATAATGGCCCTAAAGCATCCGCAAGGGATTTCAGTACCCACTCCGCCTTGGACTTCTACCCCTTCTAAATGGCTTTGACAAACAGATTTCACGGATAAGGATTCAGTGCCTGGTGAGAGGTCTTTGTCCTATTCTTTACAGGCACCTTCGCCTTTGGCTTATGGTTCTGATGAAGAGTAGTCTGTTAGCCCCGAGTCTCCTTTCGAAGAATTGTCCTTTGGGGACACACTTGCTAGGGTGATGGAATTATTTAAGTGGAATTTTTCTCAAGTGTCTGAAATTCAGAGAAGACATTATGAGATGCTTCAGGTGGATACTCCTAAACTATCAGCAGTTCCTCCCGTGTTGGCTGCCATGTTATACACTTTCATTGCTGCTTCCAAGTCTCCTGATTCTCAGCCTCCTGTTCCCACGAAACCTGATAAGTTCTATAAGGTTTCTAAGAGCTATCAATTTTTATTTAAATGTCCTTCTGCTGAACCTACTGTGGTGTCAGTCTCTTCTGACAAATCTTTTAAACTTTTGCCCTCTTTCAAACTTTTGCCTTCTGGTAAGGATAGAAGGGCAATGGAGAGGATTGGCAAGAAAGTTTACACTGCTTCGACTTTGGCCTTTAGGGTTATTAATTACCAGACCCAAATGACCAGGTATGCTCTGGCCTTGATTTCTCTGGCTTGTCAGGTTATCTCTGTCCTCCCTGATTCTGAAATCAAATCCTCTGCCCTATCTATTTTAGGTTCTGCTTCTCAAGTGGCTCACCACTCTATTAAGTGCAGCTATGATGCTGCCGATGCCTCTTCTAGGGCTGCAGCTGTTTGGTCAGTCAAGAGACATTATTCTTGGCTTCATCTCCAGTATCTACCTGAGGACATTAAGGCCAAGCTGTTGGATGCTCCTTTGGATAATACAAATCTTTTTTGGGACTGCTGCTGCTGACATGTTTACATTTCTTCAAGTGAAAGGCAAAGCCTTTCAAGACCTTAAACATATTTTTGTCTCTTCTGCCCCTAAGTTACAGAGGAATTATCCACCTAGGTCTGCTTTTGTTCACAGGCAACCTTGCCAGGCCTCTAAGGGGCAGGAAGGGTGGGAGGCAGGCCCCCTCTGCTAAGGATTCTTAGATTTCTTTGGTCCAGAAGTCTCCTTTATCTGATAAGGCTGCTACTCTTTGACAATCCCTCCCCCTTTCTTTTAGGCCAGGTTCCTTTGTTCCTTCCACTCTCCCTTTTTTCTTCCAAATTGATGTCTCATCACTTCAAACTCTTGGGTTCTTTCCATCATCTGTCAGGGTTGCTTCATGGTATAGAAACCTCTCCCTTGTTTTTCAGGGATTCCTCAACCTCCTCTAGAGCAACGTCCTCATTTCCTGGAGGTTTTAGGGTCCCTGTTGAACTAAGGAACCATTCAACCTGTCCTGCCTTCCCAAGCAGGAAGGGTTTTTTATGCCAGCATGTTCCTGGTTCCTCAAAAGGAGGCACTTGGAGACCTATTCTGGATCTCTTCTGGCTCAACACTTTTAGAGCTCCCTTCTTTTTGGATACTTACATGTTAAACTCTGTTTCCTCTTTTATTACCCCAGGCTTTTCTGGTGTCCTTGGGTGTAAAAGATGCTTACCTACATAACCCTAGTCACCCTCTTTTCAGGAAGTTTTTACATTTCTCTATACCTTCCTCTCATTTTCAGTTCTCTGCTTTGACCTTTGGCCACTCTACTATCCCAACGGTATTCACAAAAAAAAAAAGTTATGTCCTAACCATAACGTTCCATGTAGAGTGTTCATCTCGCCTTTGTTCTTACACATTGGTTCGGAGCCGATCCTCGGCTCCGAGTCGGCCGAATTGCAAAGCTCTGAATCTCAGAGAAGCTTGAGACCAGCCCATATCCCACAATCCTCCCTGCCATTACTCAGATCTAGTTTGCAAACAAACCAGACCAAAGGATCCAACACCTGCGGTGTTAGAAGCATACATTCTTTTCAGCCATTCAGAGACACTCTCTCACCATAGCAATAACTAATGGTCTAAGCATATATCCCATGACACACGGGAGCATATACCCCACAAAGGGTCAAGACACGTCGATCAGACTCTAATCCTACCAGTTCTTCCAAATACATGGGGGGGAAAGGGAGGGAATGTAAGAACAAAGGCGAGATGAACACTCTACATGGAACATTATGGTAAGGACATAACTTCTTTATGTAAGAGTGTTCAATCTCGCCATTTGTTCTTACACACGGGTAGCGTCCCTAGCTCTGTGACCCCAAGTGACTCATGGAAGAATGTTCCTAAGCACAGTGGAACCAAAAGATGTCCTATCTTTGGAGACCTTGTCCACTCTATAATGAGTGATGGAAGTATGTGGTTTAGACCACGTGGTTGCTGCGCAAATAGTGTCCAAAGGCAAGCGAGCCGCATGAGCTAAAGAAGTGGAAACGGATCTGGTAGAATGGGCCTTAGGTTTGGTTGGTAAGGATTGGTTTGATTTAGAGTATACAAATGTTATACAGTCAGCAAGCCATTTAGATAGTGTACGTTTAGTAATTGCCATGCCCTTTTTATTGTCTGCAAAAGAGACGAAGAGTTGATCCATTTTCCTGAAAGCTTTGGTCCTGTCTAAATAAAATCTTAACTGCCTGTGAACATCCAACTTGTGCAACATATACTCCAGTTTGTTAGTATGGTTTTTGAAAAAGGTAGGGAGTTCTACAGACTGGTTAATATTCGTAACTGAACATACTTTTGGAAGGAAAGATGGATTTGTACGCAAAGAGACCCTGTCTGGATGGAATATCAGGTAAGGTGGTCTGACCGATAATGCCTGCAGCTCTGAGACTCAACGAGCTGAGGTCACGGCGACGAGAAACAGTGTCTTCCACGATAAGAACTTTAGGAGGCATGACGAAGCAGGTTCAAAAGGTGGCAACATGAGTTGCGACAGCAGCAAATTCAGGTTCCATGGAAAGAAAGGTTTTCTGACAGGCGGTCTAAGATGGAAGGTTCCTTTCATAAAGGCTTTACAAAGTCTGTGAGACATAATGGGAGAACCTCCCTCACCAATATGGAAGTTTGATATGGCCGCCAACTGTACTCTTAGAGTGGAAGTAGAAGCTCCTTCATGAAAAAGGATGGATAAGAATTCTAAAATTTTATGTAGTGGAGCTACCAAGGGATCTAAGTTTTGACTAGATGCCCAATATACAAAGCGTTTCCACTTACTCGTATAGAGCTTAGTAGTAGAAGCTTTATGAGAAGCAACTAGGATGTGTTGAACTGACGGAAGGAGTAGATGAGACCTGGCTAGGCAGGGAAGTGGAGCAGCCAAGCTGCTAGTTTGAGGGACTGTAGAGACGGGTGAGGAACTCCCGACGAATGTGTCAGCAGATCAGGCAGTGGGTCCAGAATCCATGGTTCCTCTATTTGATGAGCTCGAAGAAAGGGAAACCATATTTGACGAGGCCAGAATGGGGCTATGAGTATTATAGTCCTTTCCAGGCTCCTGGCTTTCTGTAGAAATCTGGGGATCAATGGAGTCGGTGGGAATGCATATAGGAGACCCGGGGGCCAATCGTGTATCAGTGCATCCCTGGGGACATCCCCCGGAGGGGGTAGAAGGGCAAAGTAGCTTCTGCATTTTGCATTCAATGGGGAAGCAAACAGATCACAGCAAGGCTGGCCACATTTGCGGAAGATCTTTTCCGCCGTCTGTTAATTGAGGGGCCACTCGTGAGGTAACAGGATGGCTCTGCTCAACCTGTCCGCAATGACGGTGGATGACCCCGGGATGTGCGTTGCTATCAGAAAGCGACCCGTGGACTCTGCCCATTGCCAAATTCTCATGGCCTCTCTGCATAACGGGTAAGATCTGGTTCCCCCTTGTTTGTTTATGTACCAGACTACAGACATATTGTCTGTCTGAACTGCTACTGTTCCTAGAGGTAAGAGAGCTTAGAAGTGTTGCAACGCCAGGAACACCGCCCTCAACTCCATAACATTTATATGTAGAGTGTACTCCGTGCTGGACCATTCTCCTTGGACTGTTCTTCCCTGAAAAAGGCCCCCCCACCCTATCAGGGAAGCGTTCGTGGTTATTGTGGCTGTTGGACTGGGTAGAACGAACGGACGACCCACAGTGAGGTTCTGATCGCACACCCACCATGAGAGGTCCCGTCTGCAAGATTCTGTTATCCTGATCTTGTGCACTAGGGGTAGGTGTTGGAACGACCACTGCGCAAAGAGCAGCCATTGAAGAATCCTCATGTGTTACCTTCCCATAGGGACTGCAATTAGTGCGGCTGCCATCAGTCCCAACACTTTTAACACCAGTTTGGCTGGGGGCTTTCTTGCTGACTAGAAGAAGTAGGACCTGCTGTTTGAGCGGTGAAGCTCTTACTGGGGAGAGTTTCAGTAGTGTCGATCGTGTATTTAGATCTGCTCCGATGAAGGAAATACACTGTGAGGGCGATAAGCAAGACCTTTCGAAGTTTATGGATATCCCTAAGTGGGAACAAAGGTCGATTGTATAGTCTCTGGCTTGCAATAGGCGATGCTCGGTGGTGGCGGTGAGGAGCCATCATCCAGATAGGGAAACACCCGGAATCCTTGTCGTCTCAAGTGAGCCGCAACTACTGCCATGCATTTGGTGAATACCCTGGGGGCTGAGGTGAGTCCAAAGGGCAGAGCTCGAAACTGAAAGTGACTGGCCCCCAGCCGGAAGCGCAGGTGATCTCTGGATGGTCTGGCCATTTTGATGTGGTAGTACGCGTCTTTGAGATCTATAGAGCACATCCAATCATCCTTCTGTAAGAATGGAAGGATCGATTGAAGCGTGACCATCCGGAACTTTTCCTTCTTCACAAAGTTGTTGAGATGGCTGAGATCTAAGATCGGTCTCCAGTCCCCTGTCTTTTTCGGAACTAAAAAGAACCTTGAGTAAGTTCCGAATTCTCTTTGGTCCGCCGGGACTGGTTGGATGACTCTGTTTTCGAGCAGCTTAGAAATTTCTACAGCTGCTAGCTTTCGCAGATGGGGTGGCACGTCTGGAAATTTTCTTTGTAGAGGTGGTGTTGAAATGAAGGGGATTTTGTATCCTCTGGTTATAATGCTTTTTACCCAAGAATCTGAAGTAATGTTTAGCCAGGCCAGTGGGTATAAAGCTAAGCGACCCCAGACTGCCTCCAGAGCAGGACAGCCGGGCCTCCCTTCAGGAGTGCTGGAAAGGCTTCCCAGGGACAGAATCCCTGTCGCCTTGGTTATGCGGACCCCCTCTGCCGCCGGGGCGACGTCTTCCATTTCTACCCCCTCCTCTGCCTCTGGAGGGAGTATCACTCTGTGTGGTCTGGAAAGATCCCTGATTCTTACGGAACCACATTTTTCCGCCTCGTTGCCCTTTGGGGTACGGTCTAGTAGGAGCGGAAAAACGGACCCCGACAGCAGACAGGGTCTTTCCCTCTTGCTCGCACCGAGTGAGAGTCTCCTTAACCTTGGGCCCGAAAAGTGTGGCACCATCAAAAGGGGCATTGGCAAAGGAAGACTTGAAGGCTTCCGCAAAGGAGCACAGCCGCATCCATGATTGTCTTCGAAGAGCAATCGCTGAAGCTGCAGCTCTACTCGATCCCTCGGCTGCATACGAGATGAGCCTCATGGATGAGTTTACTATGGAGGTGAGGGTGTTAAGTTGTGCTGTTACCTTTTCTGAAACAGCAGCATCTGTGTTACCCTGGAGGGTATCTGTCAGCTCCTTGATGAGATCCCTCTGCAAACGTGTGAAATGGGTCAGGTAGTTTAGCGAACGCATGGTAAAAGTCGCTGAACTAAAAATGCGCTTCCCATATCTGTCCATAGTCCTAGAATCCTTATTAGGAGGATGAACAGATGAGGAAGACTCAGACATCTCCTTTTTCGTGGCTGCCGCCACCACCATAGTGTAGACAGGGATTCCCTTGGTGAGATAAGATTTATCTTGGGGGGCAGTGATGAACTTGTTTGGTTTCCTAGGGACTGGTTCCACTGTGTCAGGTGTCTCCCACGCCCTTCGAGCAATCAAATCCATTAATTCATCGAAGGGCGGGGTCACCCAGGAGGTAGAAGGTTGAGCCCCAAAAGCCTTCAGCAGCACCGACTCGTCCTCAGAGGGGGCTAGGGACTGCCAATCACCCCTCTGTTTCAAGATCTCCAGGATGTCTGCAAATGACACATCCTCCGAGGGTGATTTGGGGGACCCCTCTGCCTCATCCAAGTCGGTGTCAGACATTAGAGATTCCTGTGGGGAATCTATGTGCCTCCTCTTGCACAACCGTTTCCTTGGGACCTCATCAGAGGGAGCTTCTGGTGAGGCCTCCAAGGAACAGGGGGAACCCTCTGGGGGTGGCTGAGGCAATTGGGCTCGACGCTTGGGATGGATCGTGGGAGCAGAAACAGAAAGTGGCCCTTTTGGGGAAGGAGAAGATTCCCCTGATGATGTGGTTGTCTGTGCAGACAATACCTTCCTCATAAGGTCAAAGGCCCCCGAACCCCTGGCCGAGGGCTCCCCCGGTTCCGAAGAACACGGAAGCATCCCAGAACCAGGTGCCGTGGGCTCCGACCCAGAGGACGGAGCCGAACCAGTCTGTGCTGAGGCCCCGAGAGGGAGAGTCAGCACCGACAGGTCGGTACGACTCTCGGTCCCGGAACTGAGCAAAGACCGTCGGCTCCGCGACTCCCCTAACGGTTCTGAAGGAGTCGAAGTCAAAGGTGTCAATCGTGCAATGGACGGTTTCGGCACCGAGGGCTCCACTATCATCAGGTCATCTTCTCCCGGCTCCAAGATCTGGATGGGTCTCGAAGGAGGACCCGTTGGAGATATGGGGAGGCCTTCTAGTTTCGACACCAACTGGGAAGAAAATGCAATTAACTTGGAAAGGGCTGTGTTTTCCATGAGTTTCTGCACGACACGATCCACATCTGTGTCAGACAAGGGTCTGGAAGAACGGGTCGAAGGAGCCGAAGATGGCACCGACCGAAGAATGGACGGTGGTGGCAGTTCCGACACCGGTTCCAAGATCTGGGGCTCAGGAAAAGATAAATGTTCGACGCTCGGCCCCGAGATCTGTGGAACTGGCGAACGAACCAGAGAAGATGAACTCAGAACCGATGACATGGGCTCCGACATCTTCGACCCCTTCGAGGATTTAGAAGCCTGATCCGACTTGTCCAAAGCCTCTTGAAAAGCAGGCTTCAACAATCCTCTGTCAATAAGCTTCCTGCGTCTATCTGTCATGACCCTCCCGCTAAAGGAATGGCAAATAGAGCAATCCTCTTGGAGATGGAGAGGGCCAAGACAGTAGACACAGGAAGCATGATTGTCAGTAATGGACATTTTCTGCCCACACTGACATCTTTTAAAGCCAGATTTAGCTTTTTCTGACATAGTACAGTAATAAAGACAATAACTATGATAATAGAAAAAAATTACTAATCCTAAAACAATATATGTATATGAAAAAGGTTATATACAGAAAACACTCACAAAAAAAAAAAACACACCCAAGAAAAAGGGTTAGAAAAAAAAATGGGTATATATATCACACACACACAGCACTTCTACAATAACTACTAACTATAAGGAAATATCAGAAGAAAAAATTAGAATTCTTATCTGAAAATATTAACAACAACTCAAGTTTCTATCTGGTCCGAGCTCTCCTCGATCTGATCTGTTGCAGCGGCAAACTAGATCTGAGTAATGGCAGGGAGGATTGTGGGATATGGGCTGGTCTCGAGCTTCTCTGAGATTCAGAGCTTTGCAATTCGGCCGACTCGGAGCCGAGGATCGGCTCCGAACCTGTGTGCAAGAACAAACGGCGAGATTTAACACTCTTACATTACCTAGCTACTGTGATTGCTTTTTGCAGGCTCCATGGCATTCAGATTTTTCATCTAGATGACCTGTTGCTTCAGGCACTTTCTCCTACTTGACTACTATGGGATCTGCAGTTCACCATCTCTCTTCCTCAAAGTCTGCGGTTTACAATCAACTTCCAAAAGTCTGTCCTGACTTCCTCTCAGGATCATGTGCATCTGGGATGCAGGATTTAGATGGTGCCAGTATTAGCCTCTCTTTTGCCTCCAAAGGTATTGTCATTGACAGCCTTCTTTCAGTCTCTTCTTCCTCTGACTGCCATGCCAGCCAGGGATTTTCCTTGATTCCTCTTGCCAGACTGCAAATGCATAAAATGGTACCTCAAAAGTCAGTATGGCTACAGTATTGTCACCCTCTGAATTTCAGTGTACTTCTCCTTCACTGTCACAAGAAGGAATTTGAGTGGTGGGTTCAAAAGACTGCTCTCAACCCAGGCCAGCTGTTTCAGCCTCCAATCCCTTCTCAGGAGCTGTTCATCAATGCCTCAGACATGGAGTGGGGCTTCTCTTGGTCACCTGAAAGTTCATGGTCTTTGAACTCCCCATCAGAAGTCAGACCACATCAACATCAAAGAGATGAGAGCTCCGATTCTGGCCCTTCAGGTTTTTCACCCCATGTTCTCTCCAGGCCCCTTGAAGGTGTACACAGACATTACAGTGATCTAGTTTGTCAACAAGCAGGAGGACATGAAATCTTACCCCCTCTGCAGGATGGCATTTCAGTTTTGGGAAGTGGCTCTCAGTTATCAGTTAACTCTCCAGGAAGTACACATTCCTTCAGAGTACAATATAGTGGCAGACTGTCTGAGCAGGTCAGAATGGATGCTTCAAAGAGGCATTTTTCTGGGCATTGTAAATCAGTAGGGTATTCCTCAGGTAGAACTTTTTGCCTCCCCTCTGAACAGGCAACTTCCTTTTGACTGTTCCAGAAAGCCATGCCATCTGGTGTGGAAGAAGGACATGCTTCAATTTCCTTGGAGTGGAATGTTTCTTCATGCTTTCCCTCCTCTTCCTCTACTTCCAAGAGCCCTGCAGAAGATTCAGCTGGACTCCCCAGAAATCTTGCTAGTGACTCCCTTATGGCCGAGACAGCACTGGCTCCTCCTCTTAATGCATCTGGCCAGGGGCAATCATCACGTTATCTCACTTGTTGGATTTCCTCACGTAGGACAAGGGGGTTCTCTCTTCTATCCCCTTAGGGTTTCTGAGCTCCAGGCCCTTATGGCCATTCCACCTTTTTTGTTTTTTCACAGGGACAGGATGTCCCTTCATACTAATCCTTTTATGCCCATGGTAGTAAATAAGTTATCCTTAAATCAAGCAGTACAACTCCCTTCCTTTATCCCTTCTCCTCAGTCTGCTAGTAAGAGAGTCCTGCATATCATGGATTTGAACAATTTGGATAAAACTAGCACTGTTTGTAAGTCAGATAGCTTTTTGTTTTCTTTCATGTCAGGTTTTTGAGTTTGGCTATTTCTAAGCAAACCATCTCATCTTGTATATCTAAGGCCATTTCCTTTTGTTATTCATTTCATGACAAATCTCTGTCTACTTCTGTTAGAGCTCATTCCAGTAGGGGTGCTGCCACTTCTGGTGCCTTCTTCAAGAGCTTTATCACCAATTCCATCCCTGTAACTGCTAGCTGATCTTCAGTGCATACATTTACTAAGCATTATAAGTTGGAAATGATTTCTAGGGTCAAAGCAGGTTTTGCTAAAACCACTTTATATAGGTTTGTTGAGGGCTCTTCTCAGCCTTCCACCTCCCATTCTGTTTCTTGAGCTTTTTTACTCTCCCTTCTGTGAAGAATACTGCAACACTGACCTAGAAGGACATAGTTCAGTTGTGTAAAATCTTCCCATAACAGTAGATGTCCTTCTTTTCAATAATGCAGTATTCGCTCCATCCCTCCAACCCCTTCTTGTTGGTTCTACATTTTTTCCTTCTGGATGTGCATGGACTTCTTTGTCCTATGGCAATTGTTCCCTTCTGGTGCATTTCGGTTCTAGGCAGTTGCATCCGTATGTCCTTTTTATGCCCGCCGTTCTGTGAGGAGGAGCATAAATGTGACATATGGTGCATACAAGATATTTTTGTAGGCTTTTTCATACTGGTCATGCATGGGACTGTCCTGGGTGGATCATCCTTTCTATGAAGAATACTGCAACAGTAAAGAGAGGGACATTTACTGTTATGGTAGGATTTTATACAACTGTACTTTTCTAATGTTGAGCTTGTAAAGGAGAGAAAGGCAGTATCTTTCATGGGGTATCTTAAAGTGAAAATGAAGAAAAAGAAATGCCCAAGCAGCCATTCTGTTTTTTTTTTTTTTTTTTTTTTTAACAATGTAATACATATAATGCTCTGTGCTGTTAGCCAGATTAAGAATGTTGTTTTCTGCAGAGTGAACGAAACAGATGCTCTGAGCTGAGCACAAAGAAATAGCAGGGAGCCAGTATTCAAGTTTGGGGAGAAATACATTTATAGCAAGAGAGTGTTCAGCTTCTATAGTAAGCATGAAATGTTGTAAGACAGTTTTAGATTGCCAAGAACTTTACTAACTTTGGACTTAAGTGAAAAAAGAAATGAAGGTCAAGGGTGACGTCTTGGTATTTTTTCCTTGGTCCATGGAAGGTCTTCCAGTGAGAAAGTATACTGCAGTAGTTAAATTGCTTATTTTACCTTTCAAGGATCTTGTTTTGGTCAGCAGTTTCCCAGCAGTACTTGCCTGACTCCTGTCTAAAACTTTAATTTGTTACTGACATCTGTCTTACCCCTGGCATCATACAAACTGACGCCTGCTCAATGTTGGGTATGGTTTTGTTTAATTTGTGTGTGTCAGATAACAAGTGAAGAAAGTAAAGCAACACGTAACGGACATCATCTTACCATATCACTTGATTTGTGAGTTGGCCTTCCTTGGTGGACATATAGTTAGGTCAATACTCTATGCTATTCCAAATTTAGCATTTGGAAGTTCCCATGCTCAGAGACACGTACACCCTTCACTGTCATAACTCACCCTTTTGCCTGCCAGTTCACTTATAAAATATTACCTCAAATCATAAATACTATTTTATCTGCAAGCAGTATACCTACAAAATCAGCTGCTTTTAATATCCTTTTACCTGATGTTAACCCTAAGAACCACTGCTCATACAGTAATTGTCCCCAGTCTCCATCTTTTCTTTTTGGTTCTCTTTCTTCTTCATTCATTCATTCTTACATGAGGGACCCCATCAATTGCTGGGGCCATCAGCCTCTCCTACAGTCTGGGAATATCTTCATTCTAAGGAAGGAGCCACAGTGAAACTCAAGGTTGCCTTGGGGGTCATGTCACTAACTGCTTCCCACAGAGGATTTTTCATTTATGACTTACACCTTGGTTCCACTGTCCCCACATTCATCTTTTTACACATGAGGGCCACCACTCTCTATGGACCATAACATGCCAACAGGGAATGCCTGGACAAATGCCTCCGCACGGTTTGGGCTCCCCATCCTTCTCTGCCAATGCTTCAGATACTCAAGTCACTAATCAAACCTGGGCTGTAGTTAGGGCTTTGTTCCTCTACTCCATAGCACTGATTCCCATCCAACATTTTAGCATTATTAACAAAAGCATCTACATAGCAAGTGTACTACTACCTTTTCTTAAAAAGACAATAAAATAAAGCTATCACTATTATTCTGATCCTTTTAACTAGAAGCAATACTGAAACCAATACTAAGCACCTGCATAGATCTAAACAGAACAAATAATATGTGCTAAACATATTACATTGTTGTCAATTAAATGTTAGTAGTGCAGAGAATAAATTAAAGCAAAATTATACTTTCCTAAACTGTCAATCTCCAGACATCACTGCAGTCACTGAACTCTGGTTAAAAAATGACAGTCAAGGTTTTCTTCACTTCTTTCCAGTTATAATTACACATTTTAAGACCAAATCAGGAAACTTCATATTGATGCACCCTATCTGCCACCTCCCTTTTCACTTGCAAAATTTCAACATAGTAACAATTACAGCCATAATCCCTAATTATAAAAACTAATACTTTACGGAGACCTTAGTCTAAATGACTGTTTAGCTCTATATAATGACATTAAAGAATATCTAGCAGAGTTAGACCTCATCCAATTAATCCATGATCATATTAGTCCCACTCTAAAGTTAGAATGGCACATTAGATCACTTAATCACAAATATTTCTAAAAATGTATAAACAATTACCATTCGCCAGGCCTCACTTAATGACCACTGTGCAATTATCTTTAAATCAACAAACCTAGATACATAAATCATCCAACACTAGTCTTCTTTATGCACAAATAGCCCAAAACATCATCAACCTAAAACACCACTCTTTTTCTTCACTGGACATCAGTCCTGAGATCTTACAACTTTAATTGGGCAGTAGAATCCAGACAACCTAGTGCCCTGGGCAGTTCCCCAGACCTGCGCTCTCCTTTCTCAACCTAAAGGTGAGGACCAAAAAAAGTAAGAAGACCTTCCCTCTCCTTCAGTAACTACAGCAAGCAGCTGCTACAACTGTTAAACTGTTTGCCATAGTTACTGAAGTACGCAGTACTGCGAATGCTAGACTTCAGAAATAGTTTTATAACTGGAAGCATAATCTTAATCAAAGCAATCCATTTACATACACATTATTTTGTAATTAACCAAATAAGCTATTCAGAAACAAAGTAAATGACTACAAAACAGGCAATATTATTAAATAACTCAACAAAGTTCTGGAATAAAACAATCTTTATTACAGTTTGCATACAGTCACAAACATTTCCGAAAACATTCAATACAAACAAGGAACACTATCTTATACAGACTTCCTAAATGATTTTTTTCAGATCTTTCACAATCACAAACGCCCATAGATCACAAAGGCTGTCCACCATCTCCCCCCTCCATATACTCCACTATCCTATTTTAAACATATCGAAGTTAAAGAAATTGTACTGAGCACATTTTCAGATACCCCTACATGATCAGATAAACTACATTCCAAGCTTATAAACTATTACACTACTTTCCAAGCTTATAAACTGTTAAACTATTGGTGTTAATCTAAGTGGCTTTGAAACTGCCCACCCCTCTTGTAAATTTGTGTTTGGATACTCCTTCTGGGCCCATCTCATTTGCTCACTCAACTGAGTGCAGTGAGATCATATTCTGATTTCAGGCACTCCTACTGTGTACAAAGAGCATCTGGGAAAGAGAACAAAAAAAAAAAAAAAAAAAATTGTTTCCTGCCTTTCCTGTTAAGTGGTCTAGACTGTTTGTAGGCTTCTGCGCCCCCAAGCCCTTCTGTGTTTGGAGGGAAGCCTTCTAGCTTACTTTTGTTTCTTATAACTAGCCAGTTTTCTAGTTTCAGCACTCAAATCTGTTTCTTTGAACTCAGCACTTGTTCAGAATTCATTGTAAGCACTACATAAGCTGCAAATTACTACAGCACTCAACTTTTCTCACTTGTCTAGTGGAAAGCAGTTTTTAGTATTTAATAAATAAGCACTTATCCAGGCATGTCTAAGGGTCAGCTCCCAGTGATTTCTCCTGTCTACCTGATGAATCTGGGCATCTTGGGGCAATGGAGCAATTGCCTCATGTACACAGACAACCCTCTCCTCCTACCACCCAACACTACAACCTGTGAGAGATGTACTTATATAGCCAAACTGGAAGCAAAGCTCTCTTCATCCAAGACTGGACTAGACAGTCAAGAGGAGAAGGTAAACACTTGCACCACACCACACTCATCACATAGTCCCTCAAAACCTACACCACCAAAACACACACACAGAAACACAAAACACACACCTACATTCGCGGAGGCTCTCAATAAAAACCTGCCCAAGCATCAGGGACATCCAAAGCATAAATGCAAGCAAACACCACCCCCCAACACAACCCAAATGACACATAGCCCACAAACTCAGTGTGCCACTCAACCACAGCTCATAAGGCATAACAACGTACCCAACACTCTAGTCATAGGTGACTCTATAGTAAGGCACACTGATGTTCCACTCACTAGACTAAACAAGGAGAAAG
Source organism: Protopterus annectens (assembly GCF_019279795.1). Classification (NCBI taxonomy): domain Eukaryota; kingdom Metazoa; phylum Chordata; order Ceratodontiformes; family Protopteridae; genus Protopterus; species Protopterus annectens. The sequence continues at coordinate 371,962,943 of NC_056725.1, read as the reverse complement.
TTACTGTCAGCTGCCTGTCAGGTGCCAGGATCCGCCACATAACGCATGCACTCAGGTCACTCCACAATAAGTACAAATATGACACTGTCATTGTCAATGTTGGTGTGAATGACCTGAGACGTACCTCCCTGGACTACATGAAAAGAGACATGGAGGAGCTCTCCGATCTTGTATCCCAGGCAGGTATGACCCTAACCCTGAGTAGCATCCTGCCATCACCCAGAATGATACCACAGTACAAGGACAAAATGATTGACTTCAACAATTGGCTAAGCTTCTGGTGTCATTCTAAGGGGATCCAGTATTTGTCTGCCTGGGACAACATGGTTGACAGTCCACGATGCTTTGCCAGAGATGGCCTGCACCTGTCGCCCTTAGGATTCCGGATACTGGCTAAGGCTCTTGCCACCCCTATAGTGCCTTTTTTAGGCAAGGTTCAAATGACAAATTCACCACTGTAACAGGTACAAGCAAGCAAAATCTGAGGGTAATGCTACTCAATGTTAGAAGTCTAAACCTCAAAATGCACTCACTCGAGGCACTCCTTAAAATGGAGAACATTGACATCTGTGCAGTGACAGAGACCTGGTTCAAAGCTCCAGGGAGCACCCCTGCATTACCAGGCTTCAATTCATACCACACCTTTCGGCCACCTAACCCAGAAAGAAGCACTAAAGGAGGAGGCGTGTCCATATTCATTAAGGATATCCACACCTCCAGGCTAGTTGCACAGCATAATGCGTCCAAGATTATCCAAGTGCAACTAACTCTGGGCAAGACCGCAATCCAAATTGTAGCTTGCTACAAACCCCCCACCATGCCCCAGGATTCACACTCCTCATTTCTTGATACACTGGAAAGTATTAGGGTACAACCCAACACCCTAATAATGGGCGATTTCAACTACCCCACCATTAACTGGGAAAACTACTCATGTACCAACTTTTTTGCTCAACGTTTTCTAGAATTCATAAATTCCAACGCCTTGGATCAACTTATTCACACCCCCACCAGGGGCAGCAATATCCTAGACCTGGTCATTACCAACATGGGAAACCGGTGTTCCACACCAGAGTTCCAGGTTGGTCAGATCCGACCACAAGCTAATCAGCCTAGACATCCACATCCCACCCCCACCCCCAATTAGGGAAACCATCATAAAAAACTTCTCCAAAGTCAACTTCACACTTCTTAAGACAGAAGTGGCAAACTTCATGACACCCATGCAGACGGACAATAGAGGTATGACTGCCGAATCCTACACAAATGCACTTTAGAAGCACTTACACAAGTGCATGGATCATGCTATCCCTAATAGAACCAAGATGTTATCCTCCAAAAAAAGGAAGCCAATCTGGTGGTCCTCTGCCATAAACAAACTCTACAACAGAAGAAAGAAACTGTTGCAAAAAAGAGTAAAATCCCATGACTGGAGGAATTCCCAGGTCAACCTCAGTAAGAAGCTGAGATCCCTCATAAAATCCTCCAAAGCTAGTTACGAAAACAAAATTGCCACTTACTCTAAAGACAACCACAAAGCATTCTATAGCTATGTCAAGAATCTAAATGGGAACACTCAGATCTGCTCTGAGTTACAGCACAATGGCACTAAATATACAGAACCAACTGATATTGCCAACATCCTAGCAGATAGGTTCAGTGCTAACTTTACCCCCCTCTCACCCCCTAGAGGGCCCATCTCTATACCGGAAGAATGCAAAGTTCCTATAAAATCATGGCTGCACAGGTAAAAAACACACTCTCCAAAGCCAAGAACACAGCATCCGTGGGATCTGACAATATCCCAGGCTGCGTTCTATACGAACTACAGAATGAACGGGCACCCTACCTAAGTACCATGTTCAATCACAGCCTCACCTCAGGCTTTGTACCCACTGAATAGCACACCGAGACAGTTATCCCACTCCACAAAGGGGGAGCCACGACGGACCCCGGGAACTACCACCCCATTAGCCTGACGAGCCTGGTCTGCAAGGCCATGGAATGTATCATCGTGGAACTCATAAACAAAGACATTGGTAATCTCCAAACTCTGGACCCTACCCAGTTTGGATTTGTAAAAGGCAGATCATGTCTCCTAAACCTGACTGACTTCTTTGAAGCAGTCACCAAAGCCACAGATGAGGGTAAAATGGTTCACACAGCTTATCTAGATCTCGCCAAGGCTTTCGACACCATCCCCCACTCTGGAATTATAGATAAGCTCACTAAACTAGGTATAAATCCCTATGTCACAAGATGGGTTGCCAACTGGCTCACGGACAGAACCCACACTGTGAAAGTAGCGGATTCCAAATCCGACATCAGACCAGTGACAAGTGGAGTACCACAGGGTTCAGTCCTGGGTCCTCTCCTGTTTGGTATCTACTTCTCTGAAGTGCAGGCCAACACAGAAGGTCTTTGGCTAACAAAGTTTGCAGATGACTGCAAACTAGGAGCCATAATCGAAACTCCTAACGATGTGGACAAACTACAAAAGGGCCTCACTGAGACAGATACCTGGTGTCAAAGCCATGGCCTGAAGCTCAATGCCAAAAAGTGTAATGTCATCCCCTTTGGTTAAAAACTCTGTACCCATGAAATACCACATAGCTGGTAGTCTACTTAATGCCGAAAATGTGATAAGAGACCTTGGGACACAGGTGGACAGTAGTCTCTCCTTTGATAATCACATCACCATAGTGGTCAGGAAATCCTTCTATGTGGCTCATCTCATCATAAAAGGATTCTCCTCCAGAAAAAAAGAGGTCATTGTTCCCCTCTACTCATCACTCATTAGACCCATTATAGAGTACAACGCCCCTTTTGGTATGTACCTCACAAGACATCTACAACAACTGGAAAGACCACAGAAATACCTCACAGAGGATTCCTGGCCTCAAACAGATGCCCTATGCAGACCGTCTCAAAAAACTACACCTTTACTCTATCGCATATCGCCTACTCAGGGGCGATCTCTGCCTAACATACAAAGTTATGTCAAACCCAGAGCTGTTGGACATGCTCCACTTAAAGAAATCCCAATCCCTCTGAGCTACACGCTCTAGGGACCTAAACCTTGTCACCACAATAAACAGAACATGCTGGAGGGATAGTTTCCTGTCCCAGAGACTTCCCATACTCTGGAACAGACTACCTATCTATGTCAAACAGAGCTCCTCATTAGCACTCTTCAAGAAAAATCTTGATGATTGTATGGGAAATGGGAAATTCACCCCGGGGATCACTTCTGTGGCTCTGCTCGACAGGGGCACAGGAAAATAATTTTCTTGGGTGGCGAAAGCCAGGGTACATTTTTTGGCTAGGCTTGTATGCGTCCTAGGACCAATAGCCTAGTACCTACCTATGAACAAGGATTTTATCACACTCCCCTTCCATATATTTTCAAAATGTTATGCGTACTACCTGGATTTTCAGATCACTACCTGAACAGGTGTCACCTACCAACAAGTATGATTTTCATCCCAATTCCATTTTACCATCTTTGGGTAAAATTATAGAAAAAAAATCATTTACACTTATTTTTAATAACTCCAAAAATATATCTTTCTTTCAACACAGCACAGTATACTTTTTGGACAGGCTAAAGCATTACAATTTCCTAATGGACACGAACTCTCAAAATCCTACTTAATATGAAGAAGTGAGGTCACTGGTACAGTTTGTTTACTTATCCAAAGCCTGTGATCTTGTTAACCACTCCATACTCTTTAACCATATATTGTCTGTCAGCATCAGTTCATCAGCTTCTAAATGGTTTATGAATTACCGCTCAGATAGGGCATTTAAAGTTAATTTTGAATCTTCAATCTCATCCAATTCCTTTTTAAACAAAGATATCCCTCAAAGTTCTACACTGGTATGCCTCATTTTCTTAATTTTCCTAAATGAATTGTTTTGTGCTCTTCACCACTTTGAAATCATACTTTACGCAGATGGTATGGCTCCATTTAGATCTTACTAAGATCACTCTGCAATTAAAAATGATCTACTCCTATTACTAACTGCTGAATAGATAAACATTATTCCTAAACACCAGTAAAACAAAGGCTATGACCTTTTGAATAAAGCAAATAATATCCAAGGCCATTACTTCATGGGATATTAAAGATCAAAATAGCAAAGCACCAGAAAGATGTTACAAACTCAAATAAATTTGGACCTGTTTAGACCAAAATTTAAATTCCAACATTACATGGAATAATACCAGTAGCAAAATAATCATCTACTATTCTGGGCAATTAAGACATCACATTTCATGTCTTTCAGTGCCTGACAGGCCACTGGCAAAGTATAGTACTGTCTGAGCATCAGTACAGTCTTACCTAAATTCTACAAACTCTTCAGGTCTGATCTAATAAAGTATGCAGATCCATTACCTACTCACCCTGCCATGAACACCATTGTGTCACTTTGCAAAAAGTAAAATGGCTACCTGTTAAACAAAGGGCTGACCAGGTCCTGGACTCACTGCTATTTAAGCTTTTAATCTTAGAAACACTACCACCAAACATATTCAAATAATTCTCATTTACAACCTCTGAGGACACGCCTGCTCTGCTCCCATACTACTGGTACCAAAAACAAGGCTATCCAGTATAAATTACTAAGTTGCTATTTTAGGATCAAAGCTTTGGGCATCAATATCTTCATACTTAGTGACCTTAAACTCCTATAGCACATTTCAGTCAAAAAATAAACCTACACAAAGATGCCCAAATGCAGATGTTTATCTGGAGACAATATTACCTATCAACTCTAATCTCTCCATTTGTTCTTTACTGCATGACTTTCTTTACACATTGACTAGTGCCTTCTTGATTTTTTCTTGTGCCATATTTTCAACATTTGTCTTTGTGCTATTATACAAAAATTAGATCACCACAGACCAAATGAATGGAACTTGTTTTGTTTTTCACTATTCATGTTTGTAATATTGAAAATTTATTTCTGAAGCCTTCATTACAATTGATTTTTTAGTCCTCTCTACGATAGTCTACATGTACATATCTTACTTTAACATTATTGTACTTTTGAATCAGAAACTATGACATGCTATGATACTTGTCTTTTATAAGTTCATTTATATTCTTTGTGATATAATACCATGTAAGAACTTTGACTTTGTCTTTTGTACACTCTTGTGCTGAGCTTAAAACGAGGCCATTAAGATCAGTGCTCTATCATATACACATACATAAATAAACCAATCCATCCATCCATCTGTACCTCCTTCTCCCCTATTTATAGTCAGGGATACATTTCTGGATCCACCATCTGGGTATGTAGGATGGCCTGACTGCAGAGGTGGACACCAGCTGCATATCAATAGCTTTACCAGCATTTATTTCACACTGTACACTAGTTACAGATATCAGACCATATGATATTCAATCTGAACTCTGGCACAAGCTAAAGGAACCAAACTACTCAAAGCTATAAATGTTACATGAAGGAGGTGGAGGTTCACTTCCTCTGGATGCAGAAAAGCCAAATTAGATCCTCACTCCACTACAAAGGCAGCTGCAGCAGGTTCAGATGCAAGAAAATGAGATCCATTTTGAGGCTGGTGGAACTTATTTACCATTTCAAAGCCTAGTAAGATAAGATCTATAGACACATGATGATTTTGCGTCCATATACATTTCATAGTTAGCTGCAACACCCACTTTCTTTGGTATGTGAAAGCCACAGTAAGGCATTTGGTGGCTATGAAGTTTAGAAAACACAAGTTGTTCCAACTCTGGATCCTCTGTAGCATCCTTACCTAGGCTGTTATCAACATGACCTCTTAAGCCCTTTTCTACAGTCAGGTACAAAAGCCAGTGGATAGAGTGTTGTTCCGCACTGCAAAAGACAATCCACTGAAATAGGATACTGGAGAATTAATCATAGATTATGGTGACTTCTTCGACTGTAACCAGCAAAGTGCTACCTATAGGGGTAACAGCAGAAGCCAAATGTCTAGGTAAGGGAACCTTTGAAGTTCCTTCTACTGTAAGACCTCCACCAAAGGTAACTTCTCTAAGAATAAAGAACAGTGCAAATGGCAGCAGTTTGCAAAGAAAATGCACTCAGCTAGAGAGAACTGAAGGAACTTCCTGCATGGGCTCCAGACAGAGATGTGTCAGAGGACATCCATTATGCTTGGATATACTATTCAGGCAGCCTTCAGCAACAGGGGAATGACACATGAGAACCACCACTGTGAACCTGACAGACTGGATGTGCTCACTGAAGTTTTTTATGTTAAAAATGAAATGAAAGCTTTCTCCACATAAGAGGTGACAGCTGAGCTCCTGGCCTCATCTAGGCAGAAGGGCAGTCTATAACACCTTTTTAATGAGTAGAATCTGGGCTTTTCCGAAGAACTTTGTGGAAACAGCTTGCTTTCAGAGTATAGCCCCTTTTGAGGAGGATATATCATAATGGATGGGCTTCTTGAAGTATCTCAGGTCCAGGATGGTCTTGAAGCCTTCTATCCTTCGGAAATGGGCTATATGGGTGTTTTAAATGACCCTAACCATATGCCAGAGTTGATGTCAGCAACATATCATCATTTGGTATTCTATGACCTTTTTCAGCAAATGCATGGTTTCAAAACCATTCCACTAGACAGCTACCAGTTCTAGCATAGAATATCAAGTTAATGTTGACCTAATTGTTAGTTAACAGCAAGACTCTGCTTGCTGGGAGCAATAACTTGGTCACAAACCACCTCTCCTTCTGCATGGAGTGGGTGAGTTGGCCATCTGCTCATTCCTCTCCACTTGGCTCCTCCAGTACCTGAACTACTTTCCAAACATGGGTCACCTGGGTCATTGTCAGAGCTAAATTCATTTAAGCCACAATGCTGAACACTTTTAAGTTATACAAATGGCATCCTTGATCATGGGTTCTATAGGTTGGATATGCCAAAATTATTTCTCCTTTTCAAATAATCTAGCATTTTTGGTGGAAAGGAATTTTAGTCACAGGCAAGTGTATGAGTTTTCTGCAAAGAAAGTGTCTTCTGGTGGGGAGATGAAGGGATGGCAATTATCATGATCGGTCTCAGACATAATGACCTCTACATTCCCTGACTTCTCCCAAAGGTAAAGGGAGATGCTCACCATTGCTTAGCTCTGAAGTAGGCCTGCATGTGCTTCAGTGATATACACGGGACTGAAGTTGCAACACTTGAGTGCCAGATGTCAAACAACAAGGTCTAAGCACCCTGGGATATGCTTGCCAACAGTGGTATAGGTTCTTAAGAGATCTGCACTTGGCCTAGTGATGACATTAGGAAATGTTCACTAATAGTGCGATCTGGCACCAGTGAAAATAGGTCCCATCAAACTTCAAAAAAATCATCTGAAATGTAGGGCCTGAATTGTGAAAGACACAGCAGTGAACTCCCTCTGGGACACTGAGCTCTGCTGGGCCCAGCAGTGAGAGGGTTATGGCCTAGGAGGGTGACAAATACACAGTACTGAGTACTGCGACAAGGATACAGCAAGAGAATTCAATGACTTCTCATCGAGAGCAAGCTGAACTAAGTATCCTCTCACAGCAATCTGAGCAAAGTATGCTCCAGTCATTCATTGGAAGGATGGGCATTTTGAACACCTGGGGAAATGCTACACCAAAATGGATGTCTCTCTCTCACAGCCTTTGGTGAAGTGGAACAGAAGTGGAGGCACAACCCCACTACAGTAAAAGATGTGGCTGCTGCATGTGGGAAGCAGGAGGTAATCTCAGGAACAGTCTTGCATACAAGAGGATGCTAGACATGCCTTCAATGCTTTTTTCTTTCCCCTTCTGATGGTGCTCCCACAGACCTGGTGCTGTGAGAAATATCATATTGCCAGTCCTTATGTGATGCATTGTCAGCCACCTAGATTCTCTGAGTGTTGAAATAAGTCAACAGCCTCTCTATCTCTCTCTCTCTCTCTCCTGAGTCTCGGTGTGGCTGGTTGAAGGCTGGCACTTATGGCTATGCTTTACACATTGCTCTTCTCCAAGCTTATGACAGCCACTTAAACACTCTGATGTCTTGACAACTTTAGGCATCAAACACCTGAACTTCAAAACAAGAAAGGACAACTCAAGGACTAGGCATACCACATAGGGCAGGACTTAGGTGAAGTGGCACAGTAGGGGAAGAGCTTCATGGCACATTCCCTCTCCCCCAATCTTCCTACACACATATCACTCAGTGTTCCCTCACCCCCCCATCATGGCCTCCCCACATCACCCAGTTTTCTTTTTCTATATTTTCACATGTTGCCTTATTCTTTAGCTCTCTCTTGCATCTTTTTTTAAAAACACCCTAACTGGACCAGACTGCACTGTAACAACTGTGGAGGAACTTAATTAAGCCAGGGTCCAGGTGTCAATGGGTCCCCAGAAGCCACTGGGATTCTAGATGTTCTGAGTTACACTTTAGTCTTTTTCCCCCCTCCCTTTTGATTCAGTTATGCATTGAATGAAAATCTTGAGTAAGGAAAGAAATTCAGTTTTATTCTTCAACTTTGCTTTTTCCTGCATCTTTTCAACACACCCCAGCTTGGGCAGACTGCATTAAAATGGTGGAAGAAATTGAATTAATCAGGTGTGTAGGCACTGCTAGGTTCTCAGAAGCCATGTTTTTTTCTAGATGTTCTGAGGTGGATTTTTTCCAGCCTTTTGCTTCACCGATGCCCCAAACTAAAATCATGACCAACAGAAGAAAATTTAGTCTTACTCTTCAACTCTTATTTCCCCCTGCATCATTTCCAAATACCCTAACTGGAGGAGAGTGCACTGTAATAACTGTGGAATACATAACAACATTAACCTAGGGTGCTGGCGACCACCGGTATCCCAGAACACATGGTATTATAGGTAATGTGAAGTGTACTTTAGTGCACTTTTCCAACCATTTGAGACAGTGATGGTCAAGTAAAAAAAAAATAAATAAAACGAGCAAGGAAAGAAATTCAGTCTCAATTTGTTTTTTAAATTTGGGTCTCTCTAAAAAGGATTTCTCAACAAATTAAACACATACAAAATGTCTGTGAGGATGCAACTCCTCTCTGGCAATAGTGCCTGTATCCCTATCCCCTCAAAAATATTTATATACATATTATATATATATATATATATATATATATATATATATATATATATATATATACATACACACACACACACACACACACACACACACACACACACACACACACACATTCTGAGCACTGCTCTGGTATTAGCTGAGATGAAGGCACTAATAGCCATAGTCATATATTTCAAGTAGCTGTTAAACAGAAATATTGCATGTCTCCTCACTCCTGCCCACCCAAAAGACAGCCACCATCTTTATACCAATCTGGTATCAGACTGGGACAATCAGAAAAGAATAAATGAGGCATAATAACACACTTCAACCTGTTGCTATCAGATGTTATATAATATCATGTCTCTTATCACAAGCCCCCAAAATAATCATCTGAATATGTTTGTAGTTCAGGAAAGTGAAGGAATAAAAAAGGACAGTCTCAGAAATGTATTCTAACTTGTTGGTCCCAAACAGTTCACCACTGCAAGAGAGGCTATTGTGACCTTCAGTGCACAACACTGAGGTTTAGCATGAGAGTTAAACAATGACCACACAAGCTATAACAATGTGCTGTGCACACCTCTGAGATCTGAGTATTACGAAATTAAAGTAGCAATGATTAAACCATTAGTCAGCATACCACCACCATCAGCAGGGCTGGTTACAGACAAAATGAGGTTCAGGGCAGAAGCCACTACTAAGCCTGTGTCAAAATCTACTTATACAGCCTGGTGTGTGGGGTCCCATCAGGTTCCCAAAGCTCTGAGGGTCTGGTAGTTCTGTGATGGACTTTATGCCTTATTCTTGAAAGATAATGACTTACTAACTTTTATTTACTTCATGTGCCTGCCAATATTGTATCTGCCCACACTTAAAAAGTCAGACATTTTATTTATTTTTTACATATGTGTGTGTGTGTGTGTGTGTGTGTGTGTGTGTGTGTGTGTGTGTGTGTGTGTGTCTATACACACACACACACACATATATATATATATATATACATACACACACACACACACACATATACATACATATAAAGAGAGAGGGAGACACACATGCATCTTAATTTAATCATCAAGATTGAAGAGTAGACAGTAAAAATGTGGCATGTTAAACGGTTAAAGCACTGGTATTAGTGCAGTTACAATAATGTCAGTCACCACGTTCTTGCCATATAAATTGTAAATCAGTGTATCTTGATCCCAGGCTTTCCTGTGGTTTGAAGTGCTCTTACTTTTTCTCTATGCTGTTAAGAGCTGGTTCTTCACAATGATCCCATCATAACATCTGGTTTGGAAAAGAGCAAGCATCTAGCTTACTGTAACAGTTAAAAACCTGGGCTGAGCCTTTACAACTGCTCTCAAAACAGTCATAACAAATTAGTGATATTATATGTGGCTCTATTTGATTGTTTAAACATACAACCATTTTAAAAAGGCTGCGGTGGTGCAGCGGTTAGCATTGTTGCCTCACAGCAAGAGGTTCTCCGGTTCAATCCTCGGCTGGAGGGCCTTCTGTGCGGAGTCTGCATGTCCTCCCCACGGTCGAGTGAATTTAAAGACACACAGGTAGGCGCGAGCACGTGTGGTGTGCCTTCTTTCAAGGCTGGGCACCAGGCTGGCAACTCGACACCGTAAATATTCACTGCCAATCATTATCAGACCGGAGTTCCGCTGTGGTGACCCCTAAGTGGGAAAAGCTGAAAGACAGTTTAATTTAGGGCAAAGACAGCCGGAAACAAGTTGACCAATCTGGAGTCTTGTGCTAAACAGGGATAAAGACTCAGAACCAATTAGGCACTCCTGCACAACAACCTGTTGAGCACTACAAAATTCCATCCAGTCAACCCAGCACTTTTGCATCACAACCAGTGTTGTAGGTAAATTAGATGCGTTTTCCACTTGTAACTTTATTTAAAAACTTGTAGATCTGATGAGGTCTTACAGACAAAAGCGCTTATCAATAAAAAAGCTTTTATAAACCTTTTGACAGCTTTTATTTAGTATACAGGACTTTTACAGTGCTTCTGGCTAGTTTAGGCAATTTTCAGACCACTAGCACTATGACCTACAGCAAAATGCTACGAAGCTCTTCTCCAGCTTCAACAGTCTAGTTAGTATATTTAAGTAACATGGGAAGGGAGGGTGAAGGTTCCCACATGAGAAGTGCAAGATCCCTTGCTCACTGAAAAAGAAAATTATTTCACTTTTTTTCTAGTCTCCCAACATTTGCAATAACATAGTTTATTGTTCTGATTATGTGAATGTGTGTAAATATTTTAGTGCATGAATTCAAACCAGCGCTAGCACGTCAAAGTAAGAGGTCTGTGAGGGGTCTAGTACTGATGTCAATCAGTACTTCCTGATGGTATATTCCAGCAACAATGAAGACAAGTCTGACCACACATCAAATAACACATGTATGTCTAACGTCACGGCCATCTCATTGAGTTAAAACAGCACATAAACATCCGCTGGAGTTTCTTCAGCTCTACCCAGTAAATCTTGTATGAGTTGGAGAATTTTCACCACACTTTTACTGAGAGATTCAAGGGACCATTCCCATAACTACACAAAGTATGGTTATACAATGGACGTTTTGAATGCTGCTTAGTCTGGGGCACACCTCAACCAAAGCAACTCCTGTGGATGTACTTCAGTCCACTCATCATAAGCCAACGACAGAAATTAAAATGAAGAGGAATGCAGTAAGATCATGGGACTCTTGGTTGGATGTTTCATGAGGAGATTTTTGCCACTGTGTGGTCTCAAGATTCCTTTACATTCTTTAGTCAGCCCAGCACCAACATAGCATCACGCAATAGATTTCCTACTGCTCCTTATTTTATTACCCTCCAAAGTCACATTCTACAAAGAGATGATATAGGCCTTAAGCTTTTTTTTTGTCACCTCCTGCAGGTAGCTGGACTGAAGTGTAGGCACTTCTGACAAAACTTCACATGATGGTCTAAGTCCAGGCAACAAAGAAAGTGCTACTTTGGTTCCTGGTAAGTATAGAGGTGATTGTAGAAACAAATGGAAAGTTTTGATTTTGATTGCTATGCACCAAGCACTGGGAATTTAGTATGATGAACATTAAGTTCAAGACACAAACTGCACACATAACAGAAAAAAACTGAGTAGTGCAGTGGAGTCCTCCTTCTCTATGTGATGCCACAACATGAACCAGAGTCATGTGCACTCTCAAGCATAGGAATGAGAGAAAATTCATACCTGTATGCAAAGTTGGTATTAGCAGATGAGGAAACTTCATCTGCAGAAGACATCTGAAGCCAGACTCACAATTATTCACTCACCAGGGATAAACTTTCGACACAATATCCCACTCGGGCATCATAAATAAGCTCACCAGCTTAAATATCAACCCCTATGTCACAAGATGGGTTGCAAACTGGCTCAGGGATAGAACCCACATGGTCAGAATAGCAGGTGCCATGTCAGACTCTAAACCAGTTACAAGTGGTGTCCCACAAGGCTCAGTCCTGGGACCTCTCTTGTTCGGTATATATTTCTCTGGGGTACAGGCTAACATGGGTGGACTATGGCTGACCAAGTTCGCAGATGACTGCAAACTGGGTGCCGTAATCGACTCTCCGGCTGACACAAGCATCCTCCAAAAGGGTCTCACAGAGACGGATAACTGGTGCCAGAGCCATGGCCTAAAGCTAAATGCCAAAAAGTGCATAGTCATCCCCTTTGGGAAAAACAATGTGCCCACAAATTACCACATAGGTGGTAATCCATTAAGTACGGAAGAAGTAATTAGGGACTTGGGGACCCAAGTAGATAGCAATCTCTCCTTTGACAATCACGTTGCCAAAGTGGTTAGAAAGACCTTCTATATAGCCCACCTTATCTTGAAAGGGTTCACATCTAGATCAAGAGAGTTCATTGTGCCCCTCTACTCATCACTTATCAGGCCCATAACTGAGTACAATGCCCCGTTTGGGATGTACCTTACCCGACACCTGCAGCAACTGGAAAGACCCCAAAAGTATCTCACCAAGAGGATCAAGGGGCTCAAACAGATGCCCTATGCAGCTCGGCTAAAGAAACTCCAGCTCTACTCAGTTGCGTACTGCCTACTCAAAGGCGATCTGTGTCTGACGTATAAAGCCATGTCCAATCCAGAATTAATGAACATGCTTCACCTCAGGAAATCCAAATCCCTTAGAGCTACATGCTCCAGGGACTTGAACCTCAGCACAGAAATAAATAGGACATGCTGGAGGGACAGATTCATATCCCAGATGCTCCCCTCACTCTGGAACAAAATCCCAATCCATGTTAGGCAGAGCCCCTCACTGACCCTCTTCAAGAGAAATCTTGATGAGTGGATGGGAGATCATAAGTTTACCCCTGGGATCTCTTCTGTGTCCCTGCTTGACAGAGGTACAATAAACTAACCTTAAAAGGGCTACCTTCTGTGACCTACTATACAAAGGCACAGTCAACTAATCTAAAAGGGTGGCGAAAGCCAAACACACTCTGGCTAGGCTTATAAATACCCTAGGGCAGATAGCCTAGTATCAACCTATGAACCTATGAACACTCGCAGTTGAAGTTTCAGTTACAGGGCACAAGCACAATGGAGAATGAGGTTAAAAGCTGTTCACTACAGAGGGCTCTCTTGAAGACCAACTGATAGGTTCACAGGTAGATACTAGGCTATCTGCCCTAGGGCATTTATAAGCCTAGCGAGAGTGTATTTGGCTTCCGCCTCCCTATTAGATTAGCCTACTGTGCCTCTGTAAAGTAGGTCACAAAAGGTACCCTTTTAAGATTAGTTTACTGTGCCTCTGTCTGGCAGGGACACGGAAGAGATCCCAGGGGTGAATTTGCGATTTCCCATCCACGCGTCCAGATTTCGCTTGAAGAGGGTCAGCGAGGGGCTATGTCTAACATGAATTGGGATTCTATTCCAGAGTGAGGGGAGCCTCTGGGAAATGAATCTGTCCCTCCAGCATGTTCTATTTATTTTTGTGCTAAGGTTTAGGTCCCTGGAGCGTGTAGCTCTAAGGTACTTGGATTTTTTGAGGTGGAGCATGTCCATTAAATCTGGGTTTGACATGGCTTTGTACGTCAGGCATAGATCGCCTCCGAGTAGGCGGTAAGCAACTGAGTAGAGCTGGAGTTTCTTTAGTCGAGCTGCATAGGACATCTGTTTGTAGCCCATGATCCTCTTGGTGAGGTACTTTTGGGGTCTCTCCAGTTGCTGCAGGTGTCGGGTAAGGTACATCCCAAAAGGGGCATTGTATTCAATTATGGGCCTGATGAGTGACGAGTAGAGGGGCACAATGACCTCTCGATCTAGATGCGAACCTTTTTGTGATAAGGTGGGCTATATAAAAGGTCTTTCTAACCACTTTGGCAATGTGATTATCAAAGGAGAGATTACTATCTACGTTGGTCCCCAAATCTCTAATTACTTCTTCTGTACTTAATGGATTACCACCTATGTGGTAATTTGTAGGCACCTTGTTTTTCCCCAAAGGGGATGACTATGCACTTTTTAGCATTTAGCTTGAGGCCGTGGCTCTGGCACCAAGCATCCGTCTCTGCGAGACCCTTTTGGAGGATGCTTGTGTCAGCTGGAGATTCGATTATGGCCCCCAGTTTGCAGTCATCTGCGAACTTTGTCAGCCATAATCCCCCTGTGTTAGCCTGAACCTCAGAGAAGTTTATACAGAACAAGAGAGGTCCCAGAACTGAGCCCTGTAGGACGCCACTTGTATCAATAATAGTCTTGTATCTATTACAACTTACTAATTACAGTCTAGAGTAGTTGACACTGGAATAAAACTCAGTGTAGTATTGACAACACACAATATGTGAGGTAGGAGCCAGATGGGCCCATCAAAAATTGAAGGTAGAGTCCTGCAGTTCTGCAGCAAGGTGTCAAAGGATGCCCTACTCCTGACGTGGAGATCCAAAATATAATGCTTACTGAAGGCCTTCATCAAGGACCAGGTGGCCATAGTGAAAATGTCAGGCACAGATACATTAATCTTCTTCTTCTTTTGGCTGCTCCCGTTAGGGGTCGCCACAGCAGATCAACTGTTTCCATTTCTTCCTGTCCTCTGCATCTTGCTCTGTCACACCAACCACCTGCATGTCCTCCCTCACCACATCTATAAACCTTATCTTGGGCCTCCCTCTTTTCCTGTTACCTGGCAGCTTCATCCTTAGCATCTTTTTCCCAATATACTCTGCATCCCTCCTCAGCACATGTCCAAACCAACATAATCTTGCCTCTCTGGCTTTGTCTCCAAACCTTCCAACCTGGGCTGACCCTCTGATATACTTATTCCTAATCCTGTCCATCCTCGTCACACCCAGTGCAAATCTTAACATCTTCAACTCTGCCACGTCAAGCTCTGACTCCTGCCTTTTTGTCAGTGCCACTGTCTCCAACCCATATAACATAGCTGGTCTCACTACCCTCTTGTAGACCTTCCCTTTCACTCTTACTGGTACTCGTCTGTCACAAATCACTCCTGACACTCTTCTCCACCCACTCCATCCTGCCTGTACTCTCTTCTTCACCTCTCTTCCACACTCATCATTACTCTGAACTGTTGATCCCAAGTACTTAAACTCATCCACCTTCGCCACCTCTACTCCCTGCATCCTCAACATTCCTCTATCCTCCCTCTCATTCACACACATATATTCTGTCTTAGTCCTGCTGACCTTCATTCCTCTTCTCTCTAGAGCATATCTCCACCTCTCCAGGGTCTCCTCCACCTGTTCCCTACTCTCACTACAGATCACAATGTCATCTGCAAACATCATAGTCCACGGGGACTCCTGTCTGATCTCGTCTGTCAACCTGTCCATCACCATTGCAAATAAGAAAGGGCTCAGAGCTGATCCTTGATGTAATCCCACCTCCACCTTAAACGCATCTGTCACTCCCACCACAGACCTCAACTATGTCGCACTACCTTTGTACATATCCTGTACCACTCTTACATACTTCTCTGACACTCCCGACTTCCTCATACAATACCACAATTCCTCTCTAGGCACCCTGTCATATGCTTTCTCTAAATCCACAAAGACACAATGTAACTCCTTCTGACCTTCTCTGTACTTCTCCATCAACACTCTCAGAGCAAACATCGCATCTGTACTGCTCTTTCCTGGCATGAAACCATACTGCTGATCACTAATCATCACTTCCCTTCTTAACCTAGCTTCCACTACTCTTTCCCATAACTTCATGCTGTGACTGATCAGTTTAATCCCTCTGTAGTTACTACAGCTCTGCAAATCACCCTTATTCTTAAAAATTGGTACCAAAATACTTTTTCTCCATTCCTCAGGCATCCTCTCACTTTCTAAGATTTCATTAAACAATCTAGTTAAAAACTCCACTGCCATTTCACCTAAACACCTCCATCCTTCCACAGGTATGTCATCTGGACCAACAGCCTTTCCGTTCTTCATCCTCTTCATAGCTATCCTTACTTCCTCCTTGCTAATCCACTGCACTTCATGATTCACTATCCGCACATCATCCAACCTTCTCTCCCTCTCATTCTCTTCATTCATCAACCCCTCAAAGTACTCTTTCCATCTGCTCAACATACTCTCCTCGCTTGTGAGTATGTTTCCCTCATTATCCTTTATCATCCTTACCTGCTGTACATCTTTACTAGCTCGGTCCCTCTGTCTAGCCAATCGGTACAGGTCTTTTTCTCCCTCCTTAGTGTCCAACCTTTTATACAACTCTTCATACGCCTTATCCTTAGCCTTCGCCATCTCTCTCTTTGCCATGCACCTCATCTCCTTATACTTTTGTCTACTTTCTTCATTTCTTTGACAATCCCACTTCTTCTTCGCTAACCTCTTTCTCTGTATACTCTCCTGCACTTCTTCATTCCACCACCAGGTCTCCTTGTCCTCCTTCCTCTTTCCAGATGTCACACCAAGCACCTTTCTAGCCATCTCTCTTACTAGCTCTGCTGTAGTTATCCAGCTATTCGGTAACTTTTCACTGCCACCCAGTGCCTGTCTTAACTCTTCCCTGACCATCACCTCACAATTACCCTTTTTCAATTTCCACCATTTGATCCTTGGTGCTGCCCTCATACTCATCCTCCTCTTCTTGATCACCAATGTCATCCTACAAACCACCATCCTATGCTGCCTAGCTACACTTTCCCCTGCCACCACTTTACAGTCTCCAATCTCCTTCAGACTGGCCCTTCTACATAAGATATAATCCACCTGTGTGCATCTTCCTCCACTCTTGTATGTCACTCTATGCTCCTCCCTCTTGTTAAAATACGTATTCTTCACAGCCATGTCCATCCTTTTCGCAAAATCCACTACCATCTGACCTTTTGCATTCCTTTGCTTAACACCATACCTACCCATCACTTTCTCATCCCCTCTGTTCCCTTCACCAACATACCCATTGAAATCTGCTCCAATCACCAGCCCTTGGGTACAGTCATCACCACTTCATCCAACTCACTCCAAAATTTTTCTTTCTCATCCATCGCACACCCAACTTGTGGAGCATATGCACTAACAACATTCATCATTACACCATCAATTTCCAGCTTCATAAACATCACTCCATCCGATGCTCTTTTCACCTCCAAAACACTCTTGGCATACTGTTCCTTCAGGATAATGCCTACTCCATTTCTCCTCCCATCCACAGGATAATGCCTACTCCATTTCTCCTCCCATCCACACCATAATAAAACAATTTGAAACCACCTCCGATACACCTAGCCTTGCTCCCCTTCCATCTGGTCTCTTGCACACACAATATACCAACCTTCCTTCAGTCCATCATATCAGCTAGCTCTCTCCCTATACCAGTCATACTGCCAACATTCAAAGTTCCGACCCTCACTATCACAGTCCTAGCCTTTACCTGCCTTCAGGCATGCCCTTCCCCCTCTTCTCCTCCTTCGGCCAACAGTAGCCCAATTTCCGCCAACACCCTGTTGACCAACAGTACTGGTGGCGGTTGTTGTTAACCCGGGCCTCGACCGATCCAGTATGTATTTCTGTATTGTTGTCTGCATGTATGATTTGGCAAAATTTTACACCGGATGCCCTTCCTGACACAACCCTCCCCATTTATCCGGGCTTGGGACTGGCACAAAGAAATGCACTGGCTTGTGCATCCCCAGTGGCTGGGTAATGAAATAAATAAAAAAAAAAGACAGAACTATGGTGGGGGTCACTGCCAACTGCATTACCAAGGATAATTAGTTGAAGAATGACAGAACACAATGCAAATCACAGAGAGTTAAGTCTGTGAGCTGTAATTCCTATGGTACAGAGTTTAATTCTCATGGTACAGGATTTAAATCCCTCAGCCCTCATTTGCCTAGTATCTATTCTCGAGCAAGTAATTTAACCAGACCGTGCTTTGAGACAACTGGGAATTTGAGATAGGCTCCTCAATAGTCTCCAGGACTGTAAACATTGTAACTACCTATGACTCTATGAATATCTGGAAGAGGCCTGATTGGCAATTACTACACTGCCCTTAAAGACACTTTTTTTTTTTTTTTAAATGAAGCATCCATCTAGAAAGGTGATAGGGGCAGCCAAGTGGTCCATCTTCCTAAACTTCTGTACCTTGTGGAGGTAAAACTGTAACTAGTAATGTACATTCAAGGTGTGGAGGACGTGCTCCTTATCTCATTACACTCTCAAGAAGAAGACATGGCTCTAGAAAAATTGCCCGAAAGATTGTCCAGACATCAAGTTAAAAGACAGCAAAGGTTTGTTCATCTTAGAAACATCTCTTTTGTGGAACATTAAACTAAATTCATGACAAGATTTGCAGCTCATAAATTCTGGTGGATGTTATCATTAGTAGGAACACGGACTTCCAGGGGATAAAGTTCTAATGCTCTGAGATAGCCTGATTCAACACCATATCAACCATGCAATTCAAGTCCTAGTGAGCAGAAAGGTTCTTGATAGGACGGAAGATATGCTGGATACCGTCAAAATTTCTTACTCATTCTATACTGCATCAGAATTGTGCTCTCCAAGTCATGATGTATTGAGATGACAGATATCCATATTTATTTACTGTACTTGCTTTCTGCAATGTTTTTCTGAGCCAGTGTTCCTTTTACAGGGCTATCATGGGCTGAAGATCTAAGGCAGTGATTAACAAGGGAATCAGTAAACAATAGTTTAGTTTATATCTTCAAACACATAACCAATCCACAGCATATCAATGGTTAATGCAATAGCTAAAGAATGTATAAACAGAAATGCACAGTTATTCAGCTAATGTCAGCAACTTAATTATGCAGAAATTCAGTCAGTTACAGTTATGGGAGAGTACTAAATATCAAGGCCAAGGATCTATTAGAATTATAAAAGGCAGCTCTAGCATTTATCATATATGGCTAACTTAAACTGCATAATTTCTGTTGTAGCACTCATGGCAAAAAAGGAATGTGGGGGTGCCAAGTACCACAACAAAGTCAATGAAGGAGGGGAAGAAAATTGTTTTCCACCCAACAGAGAAGGTTTTCCACTCTGGCTCATACATGCACCTAGTGTATGGCTTCCTAATCTCCTCTAGTACCCTCCAGGGTTTCCTCCAAAAGACCTGGTCAATCGACCAAAACCAGGGCTTCCTGGTTCACCAAGGTGCAACTAAAACAGTTCTGGGTCTTTATGTCTGAAACTCTATCAGCAAATAAGGACACATGGGGACAGGGGTAAGCATGGAAAAAGACAATCCTCTTTAATTTATTGGGAACAAATAGACAACCTACTTGTTTCTGCCCTGGTGAAGAATGCACATTCTAGACAAAGGAATTATCCTGGGTCATGAAAAGATCAACTTTGCACTGGCTGCCACACAAAAAGATGGCCTGAATATTTTTCTGATGCAGTTGTGGCCCTAAGGGAGGGATTGTTCTGGGACATATGCTGACATTTGATTCACATGGGGTATGAAGTGTTACATGAAAAAGGTCCTGGTCAGTAAACCACTGTCACACTCGCATCACCTCTCAGTGGGGCTTCCTAATAAAAGTTCAACAGATTTGTGATCACATGACAAAACAGCTACCGCAAATCCTTGGAAGCATCTGAACATGAAGCACATCTGAACTGAAACTGACAACATTTACTTGCAGGGAGACAAGACTCCTGGCACCCCAATGTGGGAGGCTGTGCCCCCTCCCAACTTATACTTACCAACTCTAAGATCACACTATCTCAAGGAAAAAGGAAATCAAACAGACAGCATAATGACAGGCTTTAGTGCAGCATTCCCAGAATCACACTAGTAGTTAGTAAGAGACAATCAGTTGTGTAGCGATGTTACTGTACTGAAGTTATGGCTAGTAATTCTAGCGCAGCACGTTTCTTTGCATGTTCAGGTATCATAACATCATCTGTTTGCAAGCATCATCATGAAGAACTCTGGCTTCATATAGCATTCCAGGACTTGCACAGCCCTGGATTCCATGAGTCTGATATACAACTGTTTCTCAGAGGTGCTGCAAGACCACAGAACTGGCAGTGATGCACCTGACATCTGTGACCAGGTCAAACTATGAGAATGAAGAGTTCATCTCTGTGCTAGTGGAACACAGAAATCATTTCAAGGTATGGTGGTGTGTACTCAACAACATAAGAAGATCTGAAAACAAATAACTCTGCATCAACCTAGTATGGAGGTGCTTCAAGTAGACAGTAAACAGTGATAATCATGTCATCATCAACCCCTTTTCCCATTATGTGCATGGTGTGAGGGTGTTGTGTCAACTGTCACCATCTCTCTCAATTTGATGCCAGTCTCCTATCAGTCATACCAGACTGTCACAGGTTTTCTTTCACACAATCTATCCATCCCCTTGCTAGACGCTGTCATTTTCTCTTGCTTTCTTCCTATCCGTTTCAAAATTTTCTTCACTACATCGTCTTCTGCTTTTCTGCACATGTCCGAACCACTGTAATCTGTTCTTTTTGACTTCCTCTTTGCCTTCTGTTCTGATGTTCTCATTACTTTGTCTGTTCCACAGTGTGCATTGAACCACCCATCTCAGGAATTTCATATCCATCACCTCTAGCTCTCTCATCTGCACTGCCTTTATTGCCAGGTTTCTGTACCAATCAGTAGTACTGGTCACAACACTGTTTTGTATACCTTAAGTTTTCTCAGAGGGTTTAAGTGCAGGACTCTGCTTGACCTCAAGTCTGGACATAAAAGAATAATTAAGGGGAAGACAGGCTTAGATGGCTGAAAAGTGGGCTTTAATAGACGAAAAGGCCAAACAGCCTTTCATGAGCTCACACAAATAAGCTCAAACAGGAGGAACCTCCCTTTTTAAAGGATCTAGATTTTTAGCTGGTCACCAGATTGAATTTTTAGCTTATCACCAGACTTAAAATATCTCCCACTGGCTGTGCAGGATTTTCAGGTAGTGGGTCTCCTTGCCTCCTGGAAAACCTGAAGCACATCCTTAGATAACTGATGTCTAGAATGGATTAGAAACCTATCAACCATAGGGTCAGGTTGAGGGATGATAGGTTGGGTTGAAGCAATGAGCCGTTCATTGTGTGATCAGGTCCACCTTTTCTGGAAGCTTGTGGTGATTGCCCCAGGCTAACAGCTAAAGAAGAGGTAACCAATTCTGCCCTGGTTAGAGAAGGAATAAATGCTGAATTGGCAAAAAGCGAATCATCAGTGGAATTCTTGTTTGTTTTTTTTTTTTTTCTTTCTGGATTTTTAGTAAGACCTTTGGTAGCACAGGAAGTGGAGGGAAGACCTAAAGAAACCTTCATGTCTACTGGAAAGACAAGGCATCTGTCCTCTAAGCCATGAGACAAGGAATCCATCTGCTGTTGCTCTCGGAGATAATTAAGTCTATCTGCAGTGTACCCAGCTTGGGGACTATGTATAAGATCATCTGCTTATTGAGCATCCATTCATTGGGGGGTTTCAATGGACCTGCTGACGGAGTCTTCCAGGACACTGTCTTCAGAGAGAATGTATACTGCTTGAAGGGGCACGTTTACCTTGATGCCCAGGTCCCAAGCAATCTGAGCCAACCTGTACAATTAGTAGGATCTTGTCCCTTCTTGCTTGTTTATGAACAACATGACTGGTGCGTTTGAATACCATTAGAGATCCTAGTTTCTAGAACTGGAAGAAGACTTGTAGGGCCTGAATGAGAACCCTCCTCTCTTTCAGGTTGATGTGTTTTGCCTTGAGGCCAATTTGACAACATCCCTGCACATTTTGAGCCCCCATCCATGCTTCCCAAGCTTCGTGAGAGGCTTATGTGTGCAGCGCTTGACATGCAATTTGCACCTTGAAGGGCAGACCTGGACTGCGGTTTACCTGAGTCACCCACCAAAGGTTCTCCCTCTTGAAACAAGGTATGAGAGAAAGAACTGTGTGTCCACGGGTGAGAGTGTTGAGACCATACAATTTTAGGTAACACTATATTTTCTTCATATACAGCTTGGCAAGTGGAAGCAAAGGGATGTTTGCTGCATGTAGCCTAACGTTCTGAGATCTCCCTTGCTGAGCAGGCCTCAGCAGGTAAGACAGATTGGAAGTAAGTTGTGAGGCTCTGCATCTTCTCTTGGGGCAAGTTTTTGTGTCTAGCCTGAAACCCAAGAACACTAGGTCCTGAGTGGACTGAAAGGACTACTTTTTGAAATTGACCATAAACCCCAGTTGCAGGAGGATGGTGAAGGTGAACCTGAGGTGCATCAATAGGGTTTGATGTGATGAAGCCTAGATAAGCAAATAGTCTAGGATGGGGAATATTTTTATTCCCCGAGTCCCACAAAAGGCAATAACTGGAACATGGTACTTTATGAAAACTCTGGCGGCAGAAAAAAGCCTGGAGAGTAAAGCAGAAAGATGAATTTTTGATGAATCCGTGGAGA
The DNA here is from genome assembly GCF_019279795.1 of Protopterus annectens. NCBI lineage: Eukaryota > Metazoa > Chordata > Ceratodontiformes > Protopteridae > Protopterus > Protopterus annectens. Next base: position 371,939,912 of record NC_056725.1, on the reverse strand, counting down.
ATCTGAAGAATTTTATGCAAGACAGGAGTATGGGAATATGCAGGTATATGCCTTTCAAGTGGAAAGAATCTAGAAAGGCCTTTCGGAAGGATAAAGGGAAGAAGGGTCTGAAGAGACAGCATTTTGAAAGTGGGTACCTCGAGGAAGGTGTTGAGCTAAGACAGGTCAGGTACGAGTCTCCACTGTTCTTTTTTTTTTGGGGCACCAGGAACCTGAAATAAAATTCTCTTCCTACAAACTGAGGAGGTGCTAGTTCTACAGTGCCTTGGTAAAGAAAGTCCAGAAGGATGAGAAGGAGAAGATGCAGCTGGTTATGTGGAGGAAGCTCCTTCCAGACATTCTGTAACCATGTTTGATGAGTACCCACTTGACTGAAGTGATCTTTTCCCTGTCTGTATTCAAAAGATACAGTCTTCTGGAAAGCAGCGGGTGGGACAAAGAAGGGAGGGGAGAGGAAATGGTGATACTGGCATATCTGTTGAGGGAGGCCTCCCAAATCTGCCCCCCCCCCCCTTTCAGGCTTTTCTGAAAATCTCTTTCTGGGTGCCTTCTTGTGTTCTGAGAAGGTCTACGTTCTTCTTGTAACAAAAGAAGTGGACTTGGCAGGGTAATTTTTCTGGTATCATGGCAAAGATGTTCGCTGAATTTGTATGCAGTCTTTCATAGTCTTGCCTTGTTCTTGCAAGGTCTTGAATAAATTACCTGCCTATGGACAAACAGAAGGCCCCTATCAAGAAGGAAATTTAGGAGAGTTGCCTTGAAATCTTCAGGAAGAGGCTGAACGAGCAGGCATATCTCATAATAAACAAGCCAATAACAGCTCCTCTAGAAGACGCCACAAAAGCATCGGAGTTGCATTTTTTGCCATGCCTCATCACGTGAGTGGCTTGGTTTACCAAAGACAAAATCTGTTTGGAGTATGACCTCTACCATTTCAACAACAAGCTTATTCAGGTTGTCAAGGAAAGACAGAGTATTTATTCATCTGGGTCTGATAATTAATGGCCTTGATGGCCAGGGTAGAGGACCCATAGACCTTTCTTCCCCCACCTGTCCATGGCCCTACTGTCCTTGTCTGAAGGTATGGCACTAGCATTTGACACAAACTTAGTATGTTTATCTGAGACTAAGGACATGGCAGCAGGGTCAGCTATAGGATTCTTTAACAAAAGCTTAAGTTTATCTCAAACTTTGTAGAATCTATCAAGCCTCTTGGGGACTGCAGGCTGAGAGTCTGGAGCAGAAGATATGGATGCAAAAGCATCAAGAAAGGCTTCCAGAACTGGAAGGACAGGCGAAAGATCTGGGATTCCAACTTCGTCTGAAGAATCTTTCCTGGACATCAGAGATTTGCTTAGACTCCCAGTGAAAACATTTCATCATGATCAAAATGGTTTCTCCAAACAATGCCTCTTACTGAGGTGAATTAGGGGAGAGGGAATCATCATCTGAGGGCACCAAGAAATTCAATTTGAGAGGAGTATGGAAAGGAATGATTAGCTGAATCTGAAGCCTCTTTCTCATCCTCAGAGGAAGACTCCACAGAACTCTGTGTAGTGGGTGGTGGAGCTGAAAAGGAAGGAGGTTTAAGAGCCATAATGGCCTTGAAAAGCCCCTGAAAAAAGTCCATCCACTCCTCCTTTGAAGGTTGGGGAGACAGGATATGCTATGTCTTTTGATGTTTCTTCTTAGAGTAGTTGTCTGCATGGAGGCTCTGACCCCTGATGTACCTCAATAAGTGATCCTGGAACCTCTTCCCATACTAAAATCTGAGAAATACCTTTCAGGTCCTCTGAAAAAACAATCAGCAGTTCCCCCTTCTTAACAGCAGTAGCAGACAATTTGGATGTGCATTCCTCAGATGCCATACCAGCCTCCAACGGTGTCTGAGGAAGAGATAGATGTACTGCAGGGTTCTGCCACCTCAACGGCTATGTCAGAATTTGACTGACTAGATTGAACGTCAGGCCTAGGCCTCAAGTTTTTTCTTTGGAGCGAATGATATGTCAGGCATGGAGGGGTCGACCATGTAAGACTGGGCCAATCACTTCACATAATCACTCTCCAAGAATGGATTTAACGATGACAAATATGAGTGCAAGGTCATGGGTAAGATGGACTGGCTGATGAAACAAGATCTGTAGTTCTGCTATATGCCCAAGCAGAAAAGGCACTGGCAACTGAGGTCTTTGCAGGGTATCTGTCTGATACATACACGCACGCGCACACACACACACATGCATGCACATACGCACACACACACACACACACACACACACACACACACACACACACACACACACACACACGCGCGCGCGCGCACACTTTCCCTTCCTAGATAACATCTAATAAAATCACAGAAAAACAGGATAAACAAGAAATGAAGGTTCCCCAATGGGGCAATTATCTGCAGTCATACGTCCACTCATGCACTTCTATGCTCACGGGCTGAGGTTATACATTGGACATATGGCTTATAAAAGGTTTAGACTTTGATACCCCCAACTGGACCTCAGTAGATAACCTACCTATTCAGAATATTGCAACAGTAATTTCAGTCAGGACATTATACTTTTATCAAATCAGTTCACTGCGGTTAGTGCTTACAGTTTTCCTGAAGGTGCAGAGATCTTGGAGTTTATTACCATAAACCACAGATGCTGGAGACAAAGTCCCTGCATGCAGGATGTGGAGGATTGCCCCCTACCCCTGAAGAAATGGTCCATTTTAAAAAGAAAGCCAGTCACTTTACTTTCAACTTGTTTTTGGTAAACTGGTACAGATTTATAAACACTTGCCACTGAACTCTGAAAATGTGCTAAATGCTTACGGAGGGAGGTGCATCATTTTTTTTCCCTCTCATATCTTCTGCCTTAGGTTTAGGACCATCTGCAAAGCAAATAAATTCTTGCTCTTCAACCTTTTTCTTAATCTGTTACAAAGTGGCTGCTTTCCATGTCACATGAAGTTTTGCACCTACCATATCATTTCACAGTCAACCAACATAAAAATGGCACACTACACTAGATATGCATAATGGCCTAAAAAGAACTGAATCATAAATTTCAATGAAGGTTTTATAATTAGAATGTTAGAGGCTTTATAATTAGAATATAAGCAAGTGCTTCCATTAATGTAGAACAAAAAACTGATGTGAATAAATATTCTTAAAAATGAGATCCCAGAGCACTTCAGCTAAGCAGCTAATGCAACATCTTCACTGTTACAGCCCTTGGGAAGTATCCAGGGGTAGAAGTTCACTTTCTAATGAGATCACATTTGAATTCCTTCATGCAATCACTTATATAATTTAATAAATTAAAATGCCTCTCCAGCACTTCATTTCCATACAAAACTATGAATCACTTTGTCACACTCCTCCGTAAAATATTCACACAAGCCCTATCTTTCTTGCCAGGACTGTTTTTACTACACAGACACCATTTCCATACAAATAGTGTTATTTACGCAGTCCAAATGGATGATATTATAAATTAATGACTTTATATTTACCTTCCCAAGATTTTCTGGACAGCATGCTTTACCACGGTTATCAATTCACTCAGACCTGTAACAAAAACGTAATTGCAAGAAAAAGGGAAAACATCAGGGCAACCATAATGCTTTGTGAATAAATTACAGGATAAAAATTACTGCATTAACTTGCATGATTTACAGTAGCACCCATTTTGGATCGAGAACACATTTCCATTTACAATATGTGAATAATGCAGTGTGTAAAATTAAGGACAGACTTTATGGCATTTCAGAAAAGTATGTGCTGTACAATAAAAAAAAATGCAGAGTCTGCAAAGATAAAGAAACAGGCAATAGCCATACAAAACACTATTGTGCTATTTTCCACTTAGCCTAAGCCCCAGAAGTTGAAGTATTGCGACAGTAAATACAAGTGGCAGTTCTTTACTTTAGCCAACAGTAAAATGTTTAAAGTTCAAACTATACTCGAGAAAAACAACTAACTTCAGTCTTTTTTGCTCAGAATACTCTGACCATCTAATATTAGTTCTCAATAACACACATCTTAGTACAGCAAGATCTGGGAGTGTGGATGATTACTTCAAAAAAACGTTCTTACGCCATTCCTTCACTACAGCTACCTTGAAAGAATATACAGTGGATATAAAAAGTACACACACCCATGTTAAAATGCCAGGTTTTTATGATATAAAAAAATGATACCACAAATCTGTCAGAGGAATAAATATAAAAAATAAAAAACATGATAGGCTGGTTGCATACGTGTGCACACCCTTAAACTAACACTTTGTTGAAGCACCTTTTGATTTAATTACAGCATTCAGCCTTCTTGGGTACACACCTGCCATCAATTAAAGAAACTCTGATTAACCCCAAATAAAGTTCAGCTGTCCTAGTAGGATTTTCCTGACATTTACTCAGTTGAGAGCTTACAAAGCATCAAAAATATCTCACTGTTGAAAGGTATCAGTCAGAAGGGTGCACAAGAGATGCCCTTGCAATCTGACAGATTTGGAGTGCTTTTGTAAGGAATAGTGGGCAAATATTGCCAATTCAAGATATGCCATGCTGACAGACCCTTACGCAAGAAGACTGAATACTGTAATTAAATCAAATGGTGCTCTAATAAAGTATTAGTTTAAGGGTGTGCACACTTTTGCAACCAGTTTATTGTACGTTTTTTATTTTTTATATTTTTCCCCTAACAGATTTGTTTTTTTAAATTGAATTGTATGGATTATAGGTCACATTAAAGGTGGGAAAAGTTCTGAAATTATTTATTGTGGTATCATTTTTTTTAAATCACAAAAACCTGGCATTTTAACAGGGGTGTGTACACTTTTTATATCCACTGTAGACGAGGAAGAAGTGCAAGCACAGAAAGACTTAAGTGCTATACAAGAGTCAGAATGAAAGCTGGCCTGTATGCCAGAATGATTCTGGCTAGTATTACTTTATCTGAGAAGTCTGTCTGTCCTTCCTGTGTTAATGTGGATTTTTCAATAGGGGCATCCGTTTCCTCCCACATACCTAAGGCATGCAGTTAGGTGAAATGACAATGCTCAAACTGCAATTTCTCCAGGTGAGAGGGAGAGAGTGTGTGTGTGTGTGTGTGTGTGTGTGTGTGTGTGTGTGTGTGTGTGTGTGTGTGTAAGTGCGTATACATGTATCTTGCCAAGGGAATGGAGGACTGCAACAGACATTCCTCTTCATAAGGGTGGGCCATCACCATCTTAGCCGGCCTTAGGCATAGGCCAACTAGGCGGCCACCTAGGGAGCCACTCTAGCAGGGGCACTTTTCCAGTAATCTGAATGGTGTAGGTAGACCTGGATGGGGGCACCGAGTGGTGTGGAGAGGGCGCTGTGGAGCCCTTTTGCCTAGGACTCCAGTTGACCAAAGGCCGGCCCTGATCACCATACCCAACAAACTACAGACCCTTTAGCCTGGCTAGTCTTATATGCACAGTCATGGAAATGATCAACAAAGACACATGAGACCTTCAGACACAGGATCCATCCCAGTTTGGCTTTGTCAAAGGAAAGTCATACTGACTGAATTTTGTGTAGTTCTTTGAGAAGTTCACCAAGGCAATGGATGAGGGGGGGGGGAACAGTGCATACTGCCTATCTTGACCTGGAAAAGGCATATGATACAATACCCCACTCAGGCATTGCTAATGAACTTATAGAATTAGGCGTAAAATCCTATGTAAAGCGCTGGACAGCCAGCTGGCTTACAGATAGGACCCAGCAAGATTGGTGAGACCACTTCCACAAAGAGGCCAGTCACCTGTGGAGTCCCTTGGGGCTCCGTGCTGAGCCAGCTACTCCTTCGCATCTAATTCTCAGAAGTCAAGACCAATGTCAAAGGCTTCTGGCTGACCAAGTTCGCATATGATATTAAAACTGGGAGCAGCCACTGAATCTGACAAATATGCAAACATCTTGTAAGAGGGTCTAATACAAACAAATGCCAAAGTCATGGCTTAAAATTCAATGCCAATAAATCTATTATAGCATCTTTTGTAAAGTTGCCATCCCAGGAAATGACATCATCGATAAAACACCCGTAAAAGTTGACCCACAAGTCAGGGATCTGGGAATACATGTAGACAATAACCTGGCCTTTGATCAACATGTGTCCAGGGTAGTAAGAAAATCCTTCTATGTTGCTCAATTTATAAGTAAGGGCATGGCATCTAGGTCCACTGAAGACATGGTACCACCATACTTGACCTTCACCAGACCCATCATTGAGTATAACACCCCTTTGGCATACACCTGACCAGACACATGCAGCAATTGGAAATTCCATAAAGATTCCTTACAAAAAGAACACGAGGTCATAAACACAATGTCCTATGCAGATCGCCTCAAAGTTGTACCACTGTACTTGGTCTCCCACAGACTACTGAGAGCAATCTATGCCTGTCACAGAAGGCAACCTGGACCCCACTCTGATGAACCTTTTGCACATCCGCAAAACAAAAAGCTACAGAACCATGAGATCTAAAGACCTACATTTTGCTTGCAGCATAAATAAGATATGCTGGAGACAGAGGGAGAGAGAGAGAGAGAGAGAGAGAGAGATCTCAGATAATGCCCATTCTTTGGAATATGCTCCCCATTCATATGAAAAAAGTCGCTCTCTAACACTGCTTAAGCATAACTTGGATTACTGAATGGGAAATTGAAAATTCACCCCGGTCTGGTCCCTATGTCTCTCATGGACAGAGGTACTCAATAATCATGTCATAACCAAGAAGCATCCCCTATATAACATTTAAAACATATAACTTTGGTGGGATACATTTGGGTTGCACGGCTAGGCTTATATAAAGGCTTTAGTAGTTGCTAGCATAGAATAAACATATTAATCTATAGATTAATCTCCCATCCAGGATTGTTTCCAAAGCTCTCTATGACTTTGGACTCTCTGTCATGTGGGGAAATGACTACATTAAAGCATGTGGACCCTCTGCTTGGACGAGAAATTACATATCACTCACTCATAGGATGCCTGGAAAATAATTTAGACCATTGCAGGGGAGGGGTAGACTTAGTGTAACAAGATAGGCTCTGGCAAGCACTGGTCATCCTCCCCACAAAATGATCCAGCCAAAACTTAATAAGAAAGTCTTCAGCTTCCTGTAACCCTGAATAGAATGATGTTATTAAAAATAAATGAATGCATTTTGAAAGAATGCACAGTAGAAAGTAAGAGCAGGAAATACAAAAAGCAACTAATTTTGTTTTTATCTTTCTTGCAAGAGAAGACTTTAACCATTTATTACTGGTCTTCAAAAGTACATTTCTTAAAACAGACAGGACTGGGAGAATCTGGGCAAGAAGGAATTGCTCAAAGTAGTGAAAATAACACTGGACACTGAAAAATATGCAGATTTTCGAACATGATCATAATTAACAAAAAAAAGGTATAGTTCTGCAAGGGAGTTTATGTGGGCTGCACTATACACTGCATCTTAAAAGTAATGTGACAGTATACAATCTCCTGTTTCACATGAAGACAGCTGTTAACAGTTATTTCTACAAATATACAAAACAGAGAAATCTTGAGATAATGGCATCTACTGATGTAGCCATGCCTTGTGGTTCCATTTCAAGAACCAGGGCTTTTGTAACAGAACCAGACTTAAGAGACTTACAGAACGTTTAATACCTATCAATTCCAGTCTACTTCTGAAGTAGAAAGAATTTACTCCATTACTACTTTAGGAGGTATAGCTACTTTAGTCATTGTCCACCCTGCGAATTCTGCTGATAATGGAACCTCTATTTTGCCTCCTAAGCCTTAATCACAACGTTTATATTAAGTCTGTGAGGATCAGATCACTAAGATGTCAAGCAGGAGTTCAAAAAGTAAGTAAAATATGAGTAGATAGTCAGATAGCTTAGACACATTAGATACAAAGACATAGAAACGTATACACAAAGCAGAATGTGGATAAGCTACCATAATACAGCTAGACAAATAAAGACGGATATACAGATAAAGTAAAGATACTTCCATAACATCTTCATGGAGTGGTCACTGTAATAGGAAATCATTATGTTATGGTTTTACTCCGCCTACCATGTATTCACCATGGCTACATGTTTAAAATGGAGTCCCTTATTTCATTAAGGTTGCTGGGGAGGCTACTATCTCTTATTAACTTCCCATAAGTTTAAACATTATTGTCACTGAGTTGCTTGATATTGTACCTCAAAATGTTGCATTTTCCTCAGCAAAGCTTGCTCAGAACTTTCAAGATTAATTCCTTGCACCTGCAGAAAGCTTGTCTCCATGTAAAAGTTATCAGCAATGAAAAAGAAACAGCTTACAACTTGAATATGCACGAAGGAATCTTTGAAAATTTTACTCAGAAGAGAATGTCCAGAATTCCCTTGCTAATTGCCTCCAGCTGCATATATCCTGAGAACATTTACTACTGAAAAAAGCTAATATTTTTGCAGATGCAAGAAGCTTAGCATTTTTATGGCTTTCATTTTATTTTTCAAGCATACTGGTATACACACACAAAAAACGTGTTTACGGGTTAAGCAAAGGAAATAATCTAGACAACCACCCTTGTAAAAACAAGGGAAATTATCATCTTAGTTCTACATATCATATATAAACAGTACATTTTTACTCTCCACCCTCACTCCAGCAGCTCAAGATCACAGCATGATAGTAACTTAAAATTTGCTTCTCATCAGCATTTCTTCTCTTGTTATACTGTAAAAATAAATTTTTTTACAACTAAAAAGATACTTGCTTTCTTTAATATCTTTTAAGATATACAGCAGTCACTGAAGCGATTCCCCCACATTTAAAATACCACTGACTGCACATTATACAAAACTGCTTTACCATACACCATGCAATTTAGATGACAAGTGTTTTATACAAATAACAATAAAAATGTTTTACTTACAGTCACTTCTTTTTTCCCTTTATATTTCTAAACATTAAATATATAATGTGGGGTTTATGTGTTACCTTCCATCAATAAGTTTAACAAAGTCAGGCAAAGTCATGTCTTTTCTCAGCAACTTTTGTTTGCAAAGTTATATTCACACTTCTGATTGATGCTTTACAATCTCAGATTTATTCACTAATTTCTGAGCTTTACTGTCAGAAGAATGAGAAGCACAGTCCCCCTTTTGACTACTGGTTCAGTTTTCGTTTGATAAATTTTCTTCTTTCTTCCTTAGCCTCTCTGCATTAAAAATGTTTTTGACCCTTCAAGAAAAGAATACTCTGAAGACAGCTGCATACAGCAGCTTAATCTCACACCTCTCTCTCGGCATTCCTTGACTGCTGGGATAATTTTGTTTTGCTTCTGCCTAGTGTACAATAAATAATTTTTCACAAACACTCTGCTGTCTGCAATTTTTAGTTCTTTCCCATTCTGCTGCAGTTTCCCCAGGATCAAACTATTTCTGCTGGTTTGACTGCATCTTTACTAATATAGGTCTTAGCTGCTTTCTCATGTCCAGGCTTGCTGTACACACTTGATGTGCCCTTTCATTTAACAAATCAGTATCAGTCTAGTTGCTTATTTACGATTTCATACAGTGAACACAGTCTGTTCCTTCCATTTTCTCTGGTTACACTGGAAAATCTCAGACTTCTTCCACATGCCCTGTCTTCTAACTCTATTTTTGAAACAACTCTTCTTGACAAGCCGTTTCTTCATGTCATCTTCTAATTGTTCGCAGTTTATCAGTTCATCTAAATAGCTAAAGTTGCTTCTACTTTTTCAGCCTTTTGTTATGTTTATACATTTCTTCATTGTTTCATTTATTATTACTACCTCTGAGTATATTTCATTTTTTTTTCTTTACATTACTGGAAGCCATATGTTGAACTACTGCTGAAACTCGATCCTTTATAACATATTTAGTGATTAAGCTGCTGGAATTAAGACAGTAACCCCTTAGAATTAGATTAATGAGTGGCAAGCAAGCCAGACCAATAAAATGAGGAATTGAAAGACATCCTGAAGAAAATAGATGGATACAGACCAGTTGTGAGCAAATATATTTGCCTTAACATTAAATCTTGAAGAAGATGTCAATGTAAGAGTAAACCACTACCGTCTGTGTTACCTTACGCATTTTTTCGGAAATTTCACAAGCATTCCATGTGTACATAAGCCACCAAGAAGACTACTGTTGGTCGCACATCAGCATTACAAACTTTTTCAAGCTGATACACATATACAGCTTAGGGTGCTAGATACTCTCTTCAGATCTACAAGCCCTTTACAGTCTTTATATGGACTTAGTGTGGTAAAATTAATTTATGTTAAAATAAATTATTATTGTGCTTACTGAGGTGCCAGGCTGCTACCAGGCTAACGCAATCTGATTTAAAGGCAGTACGTATTTTCTCTCTATTGTTATATACATGTATATATATATATGTGCATGTGTGTGTGTGTGTGTGTGTGTGTGTGTGTGTGTGTGTGTGTGTGTATATATATATATATATATATACACACACACACACATATATATATATATATATATATATAACATATATATATATACACACACACACACACACACACACACATATATATATATATATATATATATATATATATTTATGGGTCTACTACCAAATTTCAAAACATCGTACCTCTAATTACCGAAGCCCAGAGGATTGAGGTTTTGAAATATCAAAACTTGTCAATAGAGATCACTGTATACTGTGCGGAATGGGAACTTTAGCTTTCTCTTCAATGTAGTGCAATCTCGGAGTTGGTATATTTAAGTACAAGGGGTGTGGGGGAGTGGGGGGGCTTTTCCCCCTGCAAAAACTTGAAATTATAAGTTTTAACATTTTGGATTTTTTTTCAGTTTCGATATTGCAAAACCTCAATCCTATGGGCTTCAGTAATCAGAGGTTCAAGGTTTTGAAATTTCAAAATTTGGTAGTAGAACCATATATTAAATATATGGGTCTACTTTGTTTCACTGAATCTCATTTCACTGAATTTCATTTCACCCCGACCACATTGCTGAAAACACAAATGACTGAAAACTCATTTCACTGAATCGTCCTTCGTATATATGGCACTGTGTAGAGTATTGTAAGGCAAGTAACAGGTATATGCCCTTTTCCCCACTGTATTGCGATCCTGGATTTAGTATATATAGTTAGGGGGGTCTGCTTATGAGCAAAGACTGCAGTTAGTTAAAAAGAAGAAATTACAGCATGACTTACTTGATTTTTCTAAAGGCCATGTGTTTTCATTGCCCAAATCATGCAGCAAGGAGAGAATGTGACTAACAACAGCCAGAAGGAAACTGATACATATGTTACAGGAACTGCTACTTGTGATAAGATACATTTAACTCAGAATGCTACTCCTTCTGCAGCATTGTCACCTTCAACAAATACAGCTTCTTTGAAGCCACAGGCTGTGCGACCGAAAGAAAGGAGAGATTTGCAGACAAATGCTGCTTCTGTGGATGACAGCAGTTTAGGTGGAGTTCAAGCTGAATCTAATGATGTATCAGGGACTACTGCCAGTACTTCTACAGCATGTGCTGCATCTCTGCTTTTAGCCTCAACTGGCCAGAGAAATTTTTCTTTAAGGAATCCCCTGCCTATCAGAGAGACAGAAGAGAGGCAGATCCAGGAGCCATTCACTGAAGAGAACTTATTAGAGCCAAATACAGAATCAGGTAGATTTCAAGAGATGGAACATAGTAACTTAGTTTTCAATTTGTCATCTTGTGACAACCTCTGAACAAGTGAATGCCCTGAATAAAGGTCCGTCATTTATTCCAGCAATGAAACCAAATCTTATTGACACTATTTTAGACTTGAAAATGTTTGCTAGGAATACTTCATTAAAACTGCTTTATTCTGAACAGGACAGGAATTATGTGTCAGGGTTTAAGAAACCTAGTTCCTTTGTACTGGACATACAAACTGCATTGAACACTTTTGTAACTTTTTGTGAGAATGAGTTACGGCAGACTCTGTCTTATGATTTTAAGTGTTCATATTACAACCTGACAAATGATGACAATTTAGCTCTTAAAGCTTTACGAGAATCGTATTCACTGGAAATAAGACCTGCAGACAAAGGTGGTAGTATTGTTGTTTTAGATCGTACAGATTATGTTAGACGTATGCATGCTATACTTAATGACGACTCCACCTATTTAAAGATATACAAGTAGTAAGTTAATGGCATAATGAGGAAAGTTGAATTTTATATTTATGATCTTTTAATGACAGACCTTATTAATAAGGAATTATATGATTATTTTTTAGTTGAACATCCTTTGGTCCCCCTTATATATGGGCTTCCGAAGACGCATAAAAATGTATATAACCCTCCATGTGACCAATAGTCTCCAGCCAACCCTCTTAAACATAAAATACCATAAAAATTCTGTAATAAAAGCTTAAAATCTTTCAGCTCACAAAACATAAAACATTCAATCAAAATACAGTCTTTGGTAATGACATTACATCTGAGCTCATCATTAAGTTCAGTGGGTTCAAAGTCTTGGTTTGATAAAAAATAATCAATAAATGAACCATCACAGCTTATCGGTTCACTTAACAGGAGCAATTTCTCCATCCCCCCCCCCCCCCCCAGTTCCTCTGATTCCCCTGGCTTTTGATGATTAACCTCTGCGACCTTCTTGGTAGTTCTGGTGATGCTAAAAAATTGCTTTCCCTGTTATTAACATTCATATCATTATGACCTGTGTCATCAGAAAATTGCTCACCATTGTCATTATAATTACTAACATTGTTATTGTTGTTATTGAAACCTTCATTTCTCTGGGTAGGTAAAGCATATACTGTCTTGTTAGCATATTCCTGTGTATCCCTTTGCAACTTTTTCAGTTTTCTAGCAATGTTCTGTTTCACTAATTTATCAGAATCAATAAGAATAGATGTGTACAGTTGCTTGTTTGCCTCAAATAAGTCTTTCATAATGTTATTGTTCATATCAGTCAATTGCTTTTCTAAGCTCAACAATTTGCGCTCATTTTCTTTAATGATAATACGTACCAATTCCAGTCCAGTGCGATCGAAAAATTCCAACAGTCCACTATGCATAACAGAACCTGGTTCATTTCCGTTGGGGAACTTCCAAAGTCTCAAACCCTTGGGAACCTGCTTCAGCTCTAATGAACGTTTTAAAAACAAATTGTCAGCTTGAAGTATCTTAAACCTGGTAATTGCTTTCTCAAAGTTCCGCAACTGATGGCGGACAGTACCAGGTCCTTCCCCCTGCTCAGGGCAGTTAGACAATTCCATATGAGGTGTTAATAAGGAAAGCGAATGGTACGAATTTCAAGATTAACGAGCAATGACCCTGATTTTGAGAATGAGATATACACATTAATAGGCATGTTTAGAGACAGAGGATACCCATTTAAAACGTTGATTAAAACTAGGAATTATGTTATGCAGAACAGAAACAACAGATTTATTCCAATATTAAACACATACACAGGTGTTAATATTAACAACAATAACAACAAAAAAGTTTTGTCAAGTGATAGTATGTTAGTTCTCTCATACAACAAGGGTGCTTTGGCAATCAATCAATAGTTCATAACACTTGGAAGACAATTTTTGATCAAGATACTATGAACATCTTAGAAATACCAATTCTGAAATTCTTATCACTAAGCTACAGCTACATACTTGTAAGTCCATGTACATTTTATGCTCATATCTTCCTCCAGGTAATAACATCAACTCCCTAGAAAATATCCTTTACTGGCTGTCCACTAACTATCCACAGGAAACCATTGTGCTAGACGACTTTAATACAGACTGAAATACCTGTAATTCTGATAACCCAACTAATCACATAAATCTACATGGCTTCTTCCAAACTATCACCTCACCTTATCTACTTGTACCCATAAACCCACCAACAAAGAAACCACCCTAGATTGGATCATAATAAATACCCAGTCCATAACCTATAATGTAGGTATCCTGCCAGATGACATTAGTGATCACTCCCTAAACTACATAATTCAGCAAAAGATTAATATACCCTGCCCTATAACTTTTAGAACTACTCGCTCAAATAAACATTTCAACCCAGAACACTTCCTAAATGAACTGAGTGTATGCAACTGGGCACCATTAAAACACCTCCAGCTTGAGGAAGCTGTGGCATACTTCAATTCCAAGTTCCTTGAAATCCTAGACTACCATGCCCCTTCTTGTACTCTTAGGAACACTACCAAAACAGCACCATGGGCTTACTAAGGAAACTAAGAAAAACATTTTGCTAAGAAACAAATTCTGGGCCAAATGGCGTACCTCTAAAGACCCATCTGATCACTTAAAATTTAAACAGCTTAGAAACTCTACTAAAGCATTTATAATATCAGACAAAAAAAACTTCCAACTTCAACATACCAACAAATCAAAGTCCACAGAAATTCTGGTCAGGTATCAATAGACTCATTTATCCAGGCAACTCAAACACCAACCTCATCTGGAATTACCCATGACATTCCCAAACAAATTGCTGACTCCTTCAATAACTTCTTTACTGAAGCTATCCAGTCACTTGCTAGCTCTCTACCTCATGTATCCTCTAATTTGCCCTCTTCCTCACATACCTCACCACCCACTTTCCAACTCTACCCTGTCCCCACATCCCTCATCTGTACCCTCCTTCAAAAACTCAAACCCTCTACCCCCCTCAGCAGACCTCTTACCTTCTAAATATCTTCAAATTGCAGCTAAAGTTATTGCCTACCCTATCTCTATCCTAATAAATAGAACCAATATTGAAGGTACAAACCCATCCATCTGGAAAGTCTCACATATCATCCCACTACATAAAGGTGGCAACTCAACAGATCTTTCTCACTTCTGTCCAATTGCCCTCCTTTCTCCCATAGCAAAAATTATGGAAAAATGAATCCACTGTCAACTATTACACCACCTTCTTCAAAATAGCCTATTAGCCAGCTCTCAGCACGGCTTTCAACCTTTCCATAGCACCACTACTGCCCTCCTTTCCTTCTCTGACCACATTAACAAAAATCACAACAATAATACCCTGTCCTCTGCTATCTTTATTGATCTTTCAAAAGCATTTGACATGGTTAACCGTCAGCTACTGCTGAATCTTCTCAAGTCCCTCTCATTTGATACTCAAGCATTACAGTGGTTCACGTCCTACCTAGACAATAGGCAACAGGCAGTGCTATGGGAAAACACTCTATCCTCCCACCTACCTGTCACCCTTGGTGTACCCCAAGGATCCATTTTGGGCCCTCTTCTGTTCTCTATCTTTATAAATGATCTATCTATTAGTATCCCCCAAGCTGTAACAATACAATATGCAGATGACTCCACATTAATTTCCTCTGCCACAGGGCCTTCTGAACTGCAGTCCCTCACCTAGAATACCTTTGATCTTGTAGAAGAATGGTTTCTACAGCGGTGTCTCCTCCTTAACCCCAAAAAGACTAAACTCTTGCTGTTTACTCCTACACAAAAGTCCAACCCACCTAACTTCTCTATCAAATCTAAAACTGGTACAGTCATATCTCCTGATACTACTACCAAACTCTTAAGGGTAACTATTGACCACAGCCTTAATTAGGACACTCATATCAACACCACAAATCAAATCAGTAAACCGAAAACTAGGCTCCCTCTATAAAATTAAGTCCTTCCTTACTCCCATAGCTAGAACTACTATTGCCCACACCCACCTTATCTCTACTCTCTTTTATGCCTCTCCTGTATATACAAATCTATCCAAAAGCAACCTCCACAAGCTGGCAGTCTCCTGCAATAATATTGCCAGATTTGCTAGCAGCTCCCCTTTTAGAACCCACCATTGCCAAAATCTGAAGCAGCTGGGTTGGCTTGAATTGCACAATCAAATTTTATTTCATCAACTAATTATTGCCCATAAAACCCTTTATCACCCAGATAATATACCAATTATCACAAGTCTAATCTGCCCATATAAAAATCTTACAAACCTACGCTCAGCCAATAAACTTCTGGTATCCGGACATAAACCCAACAATAAAGCAGGAGATACCCTTTTCTCTAATGCTGTGGGGAAAAGTTGGAACCTACTTCTCAGTGAACTTACATCTCTGTCTTCTACTACACTCTTCAAAAGGAAACTTAAACTATACCTTACAAGCCATTGGCTATGTCCCTATTCAAACCTTGACTAAGACTTTCTCTGTCTATTTTCATCACAATCATTCTTCCCAGGCTACTTACTCACTTTATTGCCACTTTAAGGCCTATACCTTCTAGTTGCACTTATTGTACCAAAGAAAAAAGGATTGGACATCTTTCTGTCTCTTGGTGAGTTTCTGCCCCTCTACCTACTCCCCCAATCCTGTTTTTAACTAGTCTGTTCTTCTGTTCCTTACTTATAACTTTGAGATGGGAATCTCCCATATCCTTCTGAATACTTTCTTCCCACAATGTTCACAAAAAAACCCCACAAAGGATTATCTTATCTTATATTTTGTTCAATTTTTCTGTTCCATCATGTATGCTAAATTACCTTAAACACCTGTTTTAGTCTGACAAGCTATCTGTATCTGAAGTTTAATGTTCTGTAATTGAATTTTTAATGCTCTTTGTGTTTATCTGTTTTATGTGGAGCTTTTCTCCCTGGGCCTTTACTGAAAATGGACATATAATCAGTTAGACTAGCCCGGTCAACAAATGTAAAATAAATAAAATAAAAATAAAATTGTTTCCTAGAATTACCTATAGTAGGGGTACTAACACCAAAAACTTACTGGAGAAGCAACAAACAAAAACAAGAGGTTTAGTCTCCAAAATGTCAAACTGCAATGCTTGCAAGGCCTGTAAATTCATTAACACAGGTCCAAATGTTGCAATTGATGGTTATTATTGTACCCTTCCATGTTCTAGTAAATGCAACTGCAATACCAAGATGGTGGTCTGTCTCGCTACCTGTATGTCCTGTCCTGTTTTCTATGTGGGTAAAACCACTAGGAAACTTAAGGAAAGGATATTAGAACACAGTAGAGACATCAAGAAAGAGAAAAAAGAGAATGCATTATATATGCATTCTAAGAACGGTAACAATTTCAAAAAATGTTTGTTTTTTGTCGTCGACAGAGTGTTTGATTATGGTAGGGGTGGAGATTTGAACCTACATCTTGAGAAACTAGAGTATGAGTGGCAACTAAGAATTAATGCCACTGTTTATCCTGGCATAAATGACAATATCTCATTAGCTCTGGTGTTAAAATTAAGGGCATTGGAGATCT
Organism: Protopterus annectens; assembly: GCF_019279795.1. Classification (NCBI taxonomy): domain Eukaryota; kingdom Metazoa; phylum Chordata; order Ceratodontiformes; family Protopteridae; genus Protopterus; species Protopterus annectens. Next base: position 371,922,611 of record NC_056725.1, on the reverse strand, counting down.
GAAAATATTTAAGGTCTGTTTATTCTGGTTCCTTGGTTCCCCAAATACAATAAATATACAAAGTACAATGTAGGTATTATGTAGTGTAATCACTATGTATTTTATATTTAACATTTTTACCTAACATTTTTAAATTTGCATTTTTCACCAAGTTATACAAATATATTTCATTTATTAGCACAAGCATTTTAAAACAATTTGCTATAAGTGAATTAATATACATCTATATGTATACTTAAAGGTGATTTCTATTGAACATAGCACTTTGCTCATACTGATGTACTGTCTTTTTAAATAAGTATTCATTCACTTCTCTACTGCATTGATCATGTGACTGTGTTAAGAAGTTTAACAGTTACTCTGATGAAGCCCTGGGAGCCACAGGGTGAAAGCGCTTACTCTTTTTCTGTTAATAAAGTTTGCCAAGTGTTACCGTTCTGTACAGGTTTGGTGTCGTTTTTTATTTTTATTTTACTAGTTTTGTGTTTCCGCTATTTTGGGTGTTTTTTCTGTTACTTTTCATAGTTTTTTTCACCCCACACGTAAAACAGTCGGTCTTTGTGTATATTCCACCGTGGAAGGATTACTTAAGAAGGTGGAAGAATTGTTACATTTAATTAAACAGCAAAACGTTGTTGCTGATGGTAATTCGACAATTCCATTATATCTGACACTCAAATGGAACTGCTCACATTGCCTACTACGCCTGGATGCTTGGGGAAATCAAATAGTGGATCTGAGGTGACTACCCAGTCCTGTAATGGATGCAATGTCAATGCAAGAGATGCTGATGTCCCTTCTTTTTCGCTTGCCTTATTAACACCACATATGGAATTGTCTAACTGCCCTGGACAGGGGGAAGGACATGGTACTGTCCGGAATCAGTTGCGGAACTTTGAGAAGGCACTTACCAGGTTTAAGGCACTTCAAGCTGACAATTTGTTTTTAAAACATTCATTAGAGCTGAAGCAGGTTCCTAAGGGTTTGAGACTTTGGAAGTTCCCCAACGGAACTGAACCAGGCTCTGTTATGCATGGTGAACTGTTGGAATTTTTCGATCGCACTGGACTGGAATTGGTACGAATTATCATTAAAGAAAATGAGCGCAAATTGTTGAGCTTAGAAAAGCAATTGACTGATATGAACAATAACATTATGAAAGACTTGCTACTTGAGGCAAACAAACAACTGTACACATCTATTCTTATTGATTCTGATAAATTAGTGAAACTGAACATTGCTAGAAAACTGAAAAAAGTTACAAAGAGATACACAGGAATATGCTAACAAGATAGTATACCCTTTACCTACTCACAGAAACAAAGGTTTCAATAACAACAGTAACAATGTTAGTAATTATAATGACAATGGTGAGCAATTTTCTGATGACACAGGTCATAATGATATGAATGTTAATAACAGGGAAAGCAATTTTTTAGCATCACCAAACTACCCAGAAGGTCGCATAGATTAATCAACAAAAACCAGGGGAATCAGAGGAATGGGGGGGGGGGTACCAATGGAGAAATCGCTCCTATCAAGTGAACCGATAAGCTGTGATGGTTCATTTTTTAATTATTTTTTTTTATCAAACCAAGACTTTGAACCCACTGAACTTAATGTTGAGCTAAGATGTAATGCCATTACCAAAGTTGTTTTTTCTGTTTATAATTTTTCTTAGATTTGTATAAATGACAGCCATATGTCTATTCTTAGCAAAGGTTTCTCTTTTGTACCTAGTTTTTCATTGGATATTGCCAAGGTTCTTACTAATCTAAAGCCTTTTACTAGGCAGCTGAATTTAAGAATGTTTTTTCATGATAAAGATGAACTTTCTAATGACAAAAAATACTGAAAAGAAAAAGCACTTTTTTACCACCAATGAAATAATTTTGTTGCACTGTTTGATACTACATGTGAGAAAGGGATACGGGATATTTTTCACAATGTTACAAAGTATAGTGACAATTTAACATGTAACGAAAAGGACACGTTTAAGCAATTATGTAATGACTGTGACGACCGTGCCCTGGCCCAGCAATCAAGGAGCCTCAATCCTCACCGCTAACACCAGGGAGGTCGTCTCCTAGAGGAGGAAAGGATAATTAATACACACAGTAAAGTACAATTTCCCTTAAGTGCACACAGAGATCACAGTCAGTCTGGGGCTGGCTGCTCCCTTGCTCACCATGTCCCCAATAAGACTCCCCACTGGCACAGCTATAGGGTCCAGGTCTCAGCCTAACTGGGCAAGTTAGAACCTCCAGTACCCTCTCTGTCCAACCAGTGCTTTGTGTCCCTGCCCAAGTAGCTGACACAACACACACACACTTTGGGATAAGTATTTATACAACTTCACAGACACTCCTGGGAAAGGCTGACACAGTGTCTCCAACTGTGCCCTTTTACCCAGACTATACAGTAGTAATTACTGCCACCACCCAGTTAATATCAGCTACTAAAAGGCCCTTAAAAGGGTGTCCAATTATTACTGTGCAATATTAATATCCAATGGTAATGTGACTATACAGTCTAAGGCTTATTGGAAGGGCTTGGACAGTAACCTCTATAAATAAATAATGTACTCTAAAGCATACTTCATCTCTACACAAAGCAGCCACAGGTAGAAGGTTTTAAAAATATTTAATAATAAATAATTAAAACACAAGACAAATCTACTACATCACAGAGATATCTAAGAGTTCACAGATCACACAGAAACTTAAAATAATACAGTAGGACAGGTCTGGTTTCAAAGAAAAATACCTAATTAATCTTTACTAGCTTCAACTATTCCTACAAGATATCACAGTGCTACAAAACTTACATGTGAGCATAAGCAGAGTGCTGATAAGTTAGATGTCCAGATCAAAATGCCTAGGTCTCTTGTGAGAAATAGCATTTAAACATTACTAACAAACATGTCTCTCAGACCCTCCCAAAATTACATAATTTTTGACACTTAGGTTTTCCCAGTATTCATATTGCATCATCTTAACACCTGGTCTGAGTTCTCAGGCCACAAACTGCATTATTTAGCAATCTAACACCGCCTCAGAAACTTACAACGATACAAGACATTACACATGTATATGCTAACAGAAACTAAAGCAATAAAGCACCTTCCACATCTAAATTCTAGTCATAAACTTTAGCCTTAAAACAATGGGCATGAAATCTTTATCCAGCCGCCCTCGGGCCAAATTCTAGCATGAAAGAATACAACATGCTTCACTGGGCCAGTAGAGTGCAATGTTGTCACATATTTTGCAGTTCCACATTTCACAGTGTTTTCCTACATTTAAAAACACAAGCCTGTATTTTACATTTATTTATACAGTTGATAGAATTATATATTAAATTCTATTTGACTAGGCTGGCAGCCTTTGCCCATCTCTCCCCAGTCATCACATCCCCCCCCCCCCCCGGTGAAATCAAGCAAGTTTTTCAAGTGCCCCTTGAGAAACGTCGCTTGAGTGTGTCAGGTCTATCTGGGTGTACCTCACCCCATTCCCTGTCTTGACAGCCCATCTGCATTGGCATTGCTACTCCCACTGCGGTGCTGCACTGACATATCATATGCTTGCAACCCTAGACTCCATCTTAGCAACTTGGCATTTTGCTGACTGGCTCTGTTTAACCATGTTAGAGGGTTGTGATCTGTCATCACAGTGAATTTTGCTTCCATACAGATGAGGCTGAAGATTTTGTAGTGCCCACACTATGGCTAGACATTCCTTTTCTACCGCTGCATAGCATTCCTCCCTGGGTTGGAGCCTACAATTGAGGTAAACCACTGGATGCTCTTCTCTCTGTGAAGAAATCTGGCTATGTACAGCCCCCAACCCCATAGTCTGAAGCATCCACCAACACAACAAAGTCTTTGCTGTAGTCTGGACTGGCTAACACAGGGGGTCCTCCCAAAGCTTCCTTAAGCTTCTGAAACGCCTGCTCACATGCTTGGGTCCACACTACCTTACCTGGCCTGTTCTTCCTTGTCAGGTCTGTGAGGGGAGCAGCTATGGTACTATAATTGGGAACAAACGTTCTGTAGTACCCTGCTGTCCCCAAGAATGCCCTCACCTGCTTTTTGGTAACAGGTGCAGGCCATGCCTGAATAACTTCCACTTTGGCAGGTTCTGGCCTTATCTTACCACTCCCCACTCTATGTCCTAGGTAGGAGACCTCTGCCATACCCACCTGACATTTGCTCAGCTTAATGGTCAACCCTGCCCTCTGTAGTCTGCCCAGCACCTCCCTGACATGCTGAAGGTGCTCTTGCCAGGAATGGCGTAGACAGCTATATCATCCATGTAAGCAAGGGCAAACCCTCCTGCTCCTGCTAAGATATGATCTACCAGCCTCTGGAAAGTTGCTGGGGCATCCCAAAGGGCATCTTTGTGAACTCATACAAGCCAAAGGAGTCACAAAGGCTGACTTCTCTCTAGCACTGGGAGTCAAGGGCACCTGCCAGTAACCCTTGGTAAGATTAATGGTTGTAAGATACTTAGCCCCATCCAGCTGCTCTAGGGCCTCATCTGTCCTAGGCATGGGGTAAGCATCTGCCTCTGTGTGACTGTTTAATTTCCTGTAATCCACACAGAACCTGGTGCTGCCATCCTTCTTTGGCACCAGCAGCACTGGGGAGGCCCAGGGACTGTTGGACTCTTGAATCACCCCTAGTCCCATCATCTCCTTTACCTCCTCCTTCAGGGTCTGTTTGACTCTTTCAGGTACTTTATAAGGGGCCTGCCTAATAGGCCTTTGGGGTCCTGTATCCACCTGGTGCTGCACCAGGTGGGTACACCCTGGTGTCCCAGTGAACATGTCTCCAAACTCCTGTAACACTGCCCAGATTTCTCAAACCTGGGTAGGAGATAGCCGCTGGGACATTGCTACCCCTTCCACTGAGGTGTCAGCCCGAGCCTCACTGAGGAGATCAGTACCCAGATCTCCCTCAGACTCCTCCTGCAATCCACTGCAAATGCTCTTCACAAGGGCCTCCCTATCATGGTAAGGTTTCATCATGTTAACATGGTACAATTTGTGCCCCTGCCGTCTGCCTAGCACTTCCACCATATAATTAACCTCACTTACCTTTCTTACCACCTTGTAGGTTCCCTCCCAAGCTGCATGCAACTTGTTGTGTCTGACAGGAATGAGAACCATCACCTGCTACCCTACAGCATACTTTCTAGCTTGAGCATTCCTGTTATACCACACCTTTTTCTGTTGTTGGGCTTCTGCCAGGTTCTCCTGGGCCAGGCCCATGATTTCCCTGAGCTAGTCCTGAGGTTCAGGACATATGCCACAACAGACTCCTTGTGAGACTCACACTCACCTTCCCACTCATCTCGAATTAAATTTAGAGGTCCCCTCACCCTATGCCCATACAGCAACTCAAAGGGTGAAAAACCTGTGGATTGCTGGGGAACCTCTCAGTAAGCAAACAACAGATGGGGCAAACATTTGTCCCACTCCCCCTTAAACTGATCTGCAAATGCCCGTAGCATGGACTTGATTGTAGAGTTTAACCTCTCAACAAGACCATTAGTCTGGGGATGGTAGGGGGTGGGCTGCATGTGCTTCACCCCACAGGACCTCCACAGACAAGCCAGCAGATCTGACATAAAATTGGCACCCCTGTCAGACAGTATTTCCTTTGGGAAACCTACCCTGCTGAAAATCTCTAGCAAAGCATTTGCCACCTTCTCAGCCTCAATGGAGGACAAAGCCACTGCCTCAGGGTATCGTGTAGCATATTCTACAATCACTAGGATATATTTTTTCCCTGTGGAACTTGGGTACTCAGAGGACCCACAATATACATAGCTACCCTCTGAAATGGCTCCTCAATCACAGGCAAAGGCATCAAAGGAGCTCTCACCTTGTCTCCTGCCTTGCCTACCTTTTGGCACTCACAGGTCCTGCAGTACCCTGTTACATCTCTGGAAATTCCAGGCCAATAGAAGTTTTGCATAATACACCTCTTTGTACATTTTATGCCCATATGACCTGCAAAGGAAATATCATGGGCCATGGCTAAAAGCGCCAGATGGTAAGCTCTAGGCACTACCAACAGCTGTACTCTCTCATCTTATAGCCCTCCCTCAGGGGTCCACTCTCTGTACAGTAACCCTTTGTTCCAGTATACAGATTCCCCCTTCCCTTGAGAATCAGGTGCCTCCCTAGCTACCTGCCTCAGGTCTTGCAATGTAGGGTCTGAGAGCTGAGCCTCTCTCAAGTCTCTCCTTATAACCCTTCCCAGCTCCCCTTCCACAGGAAATCTAGCATCCTCTGACAGTGGTGTCTCACTGTCAGCCTGGGTACTACTACTCACCTCTACTTTTGCAGTTACCCTGTCCAAGGGAACATTAGTACCGACAAGCAGCTGTGGCTCACATTCAGTCTCACTGCTACAGCGTAGCTCACTCCCTGAAGTAACCACCTCAGCAGTCCTGGCTTCAAGTATGCAGTCTGGCTGGGTCTCCCCCAGGCTACCAGACCCACATGCTTGTCTCCTAGCCTCACTGCATGTAGCTGCATAAGTACATAGTACTGCCTCATCCAAATCCTTCCCTCTCAGGACATCTGCAGGATGGTAGTTCCATACCCCTGCTGTCTCAAGACAACACACTGTTGGCATTTTGTCTTTCCCCACTTTACTGGCTCTCTCACCTTTGGTTCCCCACCTTGCCTCCATGGACACCTGTATGCCACATGGCCCCACTGGTTGCATTCAAAACATTTAACCCTAGCTCCTGGCCATATACCTGGACTAGTGGCTTCCCCTGCTACTGGCGGATTCTGTTGGGGCAGTCTGTGCTGCCCACCATGGGTTCCTTTAGTCCCATGAGCATTACTGGGGGTCCCTTTCCTGTGCAGGGCTGCCCTGCTTGCTAGGTATAGGTCTCCCTTCTTCCCCAACTTCTCTGAATTAGCACACTATCAGCTAACCAGATCCTCATGTCCTCAGGCAAAGTGCTAAGGACTTGTTCCCTTACCAAAAGGTCTGCTAGCCCTTCAAAAGTGGTGACCTGACATCCACTCACCCAGCTATGAAAATAAGTGCTCAGTTCAACAACATATTCACATACATTTTCATCTGCAGCGTCTATGCTCACAAAACTTTTTCCTATACATTTCAGGTGTTAGCTTAAAACATTCTAACAAATGTATTTTTACAGCAGTATAATCAAAACCGTCAGTGTCATGCATTTTTGCTAAAGAAGTTACAGCTTTACCATGGAGTAAGGGCGTCAGGAACCGTACCCAGAGCCTTTGGTCAACTTCATACTGTTTACATACCTGCTCAAACATATGAATGAAGCTATCAAAATTATCCCCCTCTTTAAACTGTGGAAGAAATGTACTGACCTTTTGTGCTTCTGGGGTCCGGTTACTCCCTTCCCCATTACCTCCATGACTCTGGTGAAGAGTCAGCATTTCCCTCTCATGCTTTCTCTGCCGTTCCTGTTCTTCAGCTTCTAGGCTCCTCATTCTCTCGGCTGCTTCTATTTCCATATGCCTGGTCTGCAACTCAAGTCTCTTCAGCTCCAGCTGGATTTTTAAGTCCACTGCAGAAAAGCTGAGCTGTCCATTCTCCGAGGATATTGTATCTCCATTGTCAGTCTGATTATCCTCCAGGCTGCTGTTTTCTGATGCAGCTGTAACCAAGGCTGCAATCAGGTCTGCCATAGTCAGGTTTCCATGCACCAGCCCCGTAGCCTGGCACATGTCCGCCAGCTGGCTCCTTGTCAGCTTTCCATACTCTCCTGCTGATATGCTGCCTGCTCACCCTAACTAACACTAAGCTAACAAAAGAAATAAACAATTGTGATCTGAACTCTTGGTATACAATGCGTGCCTGTTTTAGAGTACAAACACTTTTAGAGATCACTGTACATAAGCTACAGGAATTCGCTCTACCCACACCACTACAAGCCAATTAGTATGTGAAGTAGATCCCACCACTGCCAAACACTTGTGACGACCGTGCCCTGGCCCAGCAATCAAGGAGCCTCAATCCTCACCGCTAACACCAGGAAGGTTGTCTCCTAGAGGAGGAAAGGATAATTAATACACACAGTAAAGTACAATTTCCCTTAAGTGCACATAGAGATCACAGTCAGTCTGGGGCTGGCTGCTCCCTTGCTCACCAGGTCCCCAATAAGACTCCCCACTGGCACAGCTATAGGGTCCAGGTCTCAGCCTAACTGGGCAAGTTAGAACCTCCAGTACCCTCTCTGTCCAACCAGCGCTTCGTGTCCCTGCCCAAGTAGCTGACACAACACACACACACTTTGAGATAAGTATTTATACAACTTCAAAGACACTCTTGGGAAAGGCTGACACAGATTCTCCAACTGTGCCCTTTTACCCAGACTATACGGTAGTAATTACTGCCACCACCCAGTTAATAATATCAGCTACTAAAAGGCCCTTAAAAGGGTGTCCAATTATTACTGTGCAATATTAATATCCAATGGTAATGTGACTATACAGTCTAAGGCTTACTGGAAGGGCTTGGACAGTAAACTCTATAAATATATAATATACTCTAAAGCATACTTCATCTCTACACAAAGCAGCCACAGGTAGAAGGTTTTAAAAATATTTAATAATAAATAATTAAAACACAAGACAAATCTACTACATCACAGAGATATCTAAGAGTTCACAGATCACACAGAAACTTAAAACAATACTGTAGGACAGGTCTGGTTTCAAAGAAAAATACCTAATTAATCTTTACTAGCTTCAACTATTCCTACAAGATATTACAGTGCTACAAACTTACATGTGAGCATAAGCAGAGTGCTGATAAGTTAGATGTCCAGATCAAAATGCCTAGGTCTCTTGTGAGAAATAGTATTTAAACATTACTAACAAACATGTCTCTCAGGCCCTCCCAAAATTACATCATTTTTGACACTTAGGTTTTCCCAGTATTCATATTGCATCATCTTAACACCTGGTCTAAGTTCTCAGGCCACAAACTGTATTTTTTAGCAATCTAACACCTCCTCAGAAACTTACAACGATACAAGGCATTTCACATGTATATGTTAACAGAAACATAAACAATAAAGCACCTTCAATATCTAAATTCTACTCATAAACTTTAGCCTTAAAACAATGGGCATGAAATCTTTATCCAACCGCCCTCAGACCAAATTCTACCATGAAAGGATACAGCATGCTTCACTGGGCCAGTAGAGTGCAATGTTGTCACATATTTTGCAGTTCCATGTTTCACAGTGTTTTCCTACATTTAAAAACACAAGCCTGTATTTTACATTTATTTATACAGTTGATAGAATTATATATTAAATTCTATTTGACTAGGCTGGCAGCCTTTGCCCATCTCTCCCCAGTCGTCACAATGACCACCATGCTAGAGCTATGAAACCTGACAAAGGCGGGGGGTTGTTCTGATGGACCACAACGACTACATATTTAAAATATACAAGTTATTGAATGATAGCTCTACCTATGAAAGAGTTTTGAAAAATGAATTGTGTAGAGCATATGCTAAAAATTATTGGATGCTATATGATTTTTTAACTCAAGGAGTATTGGATTCAGTTGAATACAAATATTTGGATGTTGAGTCCCCTGTGACACCCTACATCTTTGGGATTCCGAAAATCCACAAGGATTTACAAGACCCGCCATTTAGACCTACTGTGGCAGCTACAGGTTCTAAAACAGAACCTATGGCTGCATACATTGATTTTTGGTGCAAACCATTACTAAGCAAGTATGTTCATATACTAAAAGACTCATGGCACTGTTTACAGATTTTGAGGGATATTGTAATTCCAGATGATTTTTTTATTTGTCACTAATGACATAATGAACTTATTTACAGTTATCCCACACAATGAAGGTTTGAAATTATTTCAGGAGACCTTAATGGTGGGGAACGACTTAGACAATGTCAAAAGACAATTATTAGTGGAATTAATGGACTTGGTGTTGAACAAGAATTTTCTAAGTTTTTAGGGAGAACTTTTTCAACAAATATCAGGGGTAGCCCATGGGGGCTAAATGTGCACCTATTTATGCCAATTTGGTGCTAGCCCAAAGGGAACATGAATGTGTGCTTTCATCAAGTTATTACAGTAAAATCATAACACGGCTAAGAATTTTGGATGATATATTGATTTTTTGGAAAGGTACCCAGGAAGAACTAGCATCTTTTATCACTTATCTCAACTGTAGTACTTCATTTTTAAGGTTTACATACAAGGTAGTTGTAGAGAGTATAGATTACCTTGATATAAGGCTGGTATGGGATAGGACCAAAAAGAAATTACAATTCATGATTTTTAGATAGGAAACACATTGTAATTCCTTTCTCCACTACAACAGTTACCATCCTATGCATCAAAAAAAAAATGTAGTGAAAGAATAAATGGTACAACTTTCAAGATTAATGAGCAATGACACTGATTTTGAGAATGAGATATACACATTAATAGGCATGTTTAGAGACAGAGGATACCCGTTTAAAATGTTGATTAAAACTAGGAATTATGTTATGCAGAACAGGAACAACAGATTTATATTCCAATATTAAACACAGAAACAGGTGTTAATATTAACAACAAAAAAGTTTTGTCAACTGATAGTATGTTAGTTCTCCCATACAACAAGGATGCTTTGACAATCACATCCATAGTTCATATAACTTGGAAGACAATTTTTGATCAAGATACTATTAACATCTTAGGATTGTTTCCTAGAATTACCTATAGTACAGGTCCTAACATCAAAAACTTATTGAAGAAGCAACAAACAAAAACAAGAGGTTTAGTCTCCAAAATGTCACAAAGTGCAATGCTTGCAAGGCCTATAAATTCATTAACACAGGTCCATATGTTGCAATTGATGGTTATTATCGTACTTCCATGTCCTGGTAAATGCAACTGCAATACCATGATGGTGATCTATCTAGCTACCTGTATGCCCTGTCCTGTTTTCTATGTGGGTAAAACCACTAGGAAACTAAAGGAAAGGATATTAGAACATAGTAGAGACATCAAGAAAGAGAAAAAAAGAGAATGCATTACATATGCATTATAAGAACTGTAATAATTTCAAAAAAATTCTGTTTTTTTGTCATCAACAGAGTGTGTGATTATGGTAGGGGTGGAGACTTGAACCTACATCTTGGAAACTAGAGTCTGAGTGGCAACTAAGAACCAATGCCACTGTTTATCCTGGCATAAATGACAATATCTCATTAGCTCCAGTGTTAAAATTAAGGGCACTGGAGATCTGAAAATATTTAAGGTTTGTTTATTCTGGTTCCTTGGTTCCCCAAATACAATAAATATACAAAGTACACTGTAGGTATTATGTAGTGTAACCAGTGTGTATTTTATATTTAACATTTGTACCTAACATTTTTAAATTAGCATTTTTAACTAAGTTATACTAATATATTTATTTTATTAGCACAAGCATTTTAAAACAATTTGCTATAAGTGAATTAATATACATCTATATGTATACTTAAAGGTGATTTCTATTGAACACAGCACTTTGCTCATACTGATGTACTGTTTTTTTAAATAAGTACTCATTCACTTCTCTATTGCATTGATCATGTGACTGTGTTAAGAAGTTTACTTAAGTTCGCATTTGAATTTTAACAGTTACTCTGATGAAGCCATGGGAGCCACAGGGTGAAAGCGCTCAGTCTTTTTCTATTAATAAAGTTTATCAACTGTTACCATTCTGTACAGGTTTGGTGGCGTTTTTTTATTTTTATTTTAATAGTAATTGTGTTTACTATTTGGGAGCCATACATCTTCAGAAGACATGTACCTTTTGCGATGCTTTTAGTTCCCGGGTGCTCCAGGAAAGGAAGAACAAACTGATCTTGAAAGGTCTCCTTAAACCTTCTTTTGAGGAGAATTTAGCCAGTTCTTCATCCTCTCATTCCACATCTCCCTCTTCTAAAAAAGTAAAGGTCAAATCGGTGAAAAGACAGTCTCCCAAACCGACTGTTAAATCAGGACCTCCACAGAAAAAGTACAGTTTTGTACCTACCATAAATGTAGATGTTCGAGTGTATTCACTGCTGCAGTCATTACACTTGGGTTATCCTGCCGTTAGGTGGTTCCCCAGTCGGCCTGAGTTCCAAAGTCTTGGTCCGGCGTCGGTTGCTGTCGCCTCCTCCCTGACGTCAGTGCGACAGGGGTATATAAGATGCAGCCGATGCCATTTTCTTCAGTTTTTCTTGCCCCAGATGTCAGGTGCCTCCAAATAGGTAGACAATTCCAATTGCTAATAAAACATACATAAGGAAAGCAAAAAACAACTTACAGCTACCAGCAAATACTCCCCATAGGTAGTAAGGGTAGAAGACATAGGTACGTACCAGCCAGTAAGAGGGGAAGGAGGGAGGGTAACCTGGACTGCAGCAGTGTATACACTCGAACAACTACATTTATGGTAGGTACAAAACTGTATTATGTTCATCGTGTTACACTGCTGCAGTCATTACACTTGGGTAGAATCCCAAAGCTGAGGTAGGGTGGCTGGTTCTATAAGGCATTAGGGGTGGCTATAAGGCTCTGCAGCACTGCAGTGGTGAAGCCAGCTCTGAATTTAGAGTATAGAGGCAGATGGTAATGTTTGGTGAAGGTATGCACAGAACTCCAAGTTGCTGCTTCCAAAATGTCCTTGGTAGGTACTCCCCTGAGGTACGCAGTTGAAGTGGCTGTTGCCCTGGTGGAGTGAGATCTAATGCTGCTAGGTACAGGTTTTCCATGGTATGTGTAGCAGAAACGTATACAATGTCCTATCCATTTTGAAATAGTCTGTTTTGAAATGGCTTTTCCCTGTGCTCCTGCAGCATATGCTACCAATAATTGCTCAGATTTTCTGAAAGCTTTGGTTTTGTCCAAGTAGAAGCGTAACTGCCTGTGAATGTCCAAAGAGTGTAGTAGTCTCTCCCCTTTATTCTGTGGTTTAGGATAAAAAGTTGGCAGGTGAATAGTTTGGTTTAGAGCCACACTGGATACCACCTTTAGCATAAACGTAGGGGTTAGTTCTTAAAGACACCCTGTCCTGGTGGAAAATGAGCAAAGGTTCCACTGCCATTAGTGCTTGTAATTCTGAAACTCTTCATGCTGATGTTATTGCCAGGAGCAGAGCAGTTTTCCAAGAGGTATATTTTAATTCTGCTGTGTTAGCTGGCTCAAAAGGAGGTAAGGTTAGTTTTTCCAAAACAAAGTTTAGGTCCCAAGTTGGATTAGCTGCTCTACAGGGCAGTCTTATGTTTTTAGCCCTTCTGAGGTACTGTTTTAACAGAGGAGTAGAGAAAATTGGTGGATCCGTGTTGTAACGAGCAGAGATGGCAGAGGCGTGGATCTTGATAGATGAGGAGAGCCCTTTGTCCAGCATCTCAGTTAAGTATTGTAGTATCTGAGGAATGTTTGGGACAAGAGGGTCAAGGCTGTGAGCTTGGTTCCAGGCACAGAATCTCTTCCATTTATCCGAATAGGTTTTCCTGGTACTTGTCCTTCTGGCCTCCAGAATGACATCCATAACAGCTTTGGAGAGAGGCATTGCTTGCTTGACTAAGGAATCTTCCATGTAGCTAGGTTTAAGGTCTTTAGCTGGCTGTGTAGTATTTGATTGTTGTGCTGAGTCAGCAGATGTGGGATTTGAGGCAAAATCCAGGGTGGTTCTTGTGCTAAGCTCCTTAAGATTGGGTACCAGTGCTGGCGTGACCAGTCTGGTGCAATCAGGATCATCTTTGGCTCTTCTTGCCTGGCTTTTAGGAGTACCTTTGGCAGGAGAGGTAGTGGTGGGAAAGCGTATACTTGTAGGTTCTCCCAGCTGAATGAGACGGCATCCACTTTCCATGCTTGTGGATGATAACTCCTTGTGCAGAATTTTTGTAGCTGGCAGTTTATTGGGGATGCAAACAGATCTATGTCCGGGCTCCACCATTTCTGTGTTATCATTCTGAATATTTGCGGATTCAATTCCCATTCGTGGGGATCCATGATGTTTCTGCTTAAGTCGTCTGCCAGTGTGTTTTTCTCTCCTGGCAGGAATTGTGCTTGCAGATGAACTTGAAGGTTTATAGCTGTGTTCCACAAGGTCATGGCTTGTCTGCATAGGGGGTAGGAGTGTGTGCCCCCTTGCTTCTTTATGTACCACATAACTGTGGTGTTGTCTGTCTTTATCAGTAGTTGTCCTGGATGCAGCAGATCCTTGAAAGCTATAAGGGCATTTTGTACAGCTAGCATCTCTTTTTGATTGATGTGAAGATGCCTTTGTTCTGCGGGCCACGTGTCCTGGATACATTTGCCTGCCATGTGTGCTCCCCAGGCGTAATCCGATGCATCTGTTGTCAGTGTTTGCCTGGCTGTGGGTTGTGTAAAAGGCTGTCCCTTGTTGAGGTGACAAGCTTGAGCCCACCATTGAAACTCCTGTTGAAGGCAAGGGATTAGTGGTATAACTGTTTCCAAACTTTGACAGTGTTGAGACCATACATTCTTTAGGTACCATTGTAGTTTCCTCATATGCAGTTTGGCATATGGAATTAGTAGTATGCAGGATGTCATGTAACTCAAGGCCTGCACAATTTTTCTTGCAGGGAGTTGGGTTTTTGTTGCCATCAATTGAAAGTATTGAGTCAGTTGTCTTTGCTTGTCTGGCGTGAGATAAGCCATCTGGGCCGTTGTGTTCAAGCTGGCACCCAGGAATATAATCTCTTGTGAGGGCACTAGTTTTGATTTCTTTTCGTTTACTGTGTACCCCAGGCAACTTAGTAACTGTTTTACAAACGCCAGATGCTTTAGAAGAATGTCCTTGCTCTCTGCTTGAATCAGGCAGTCGTCCAGGTAAGGATAAATTTGAATTCCTTTCTGTCTGCAAAATGCAATTACTTGTGCCAGGCACTTTGTGAAGACCCTGGGTGCAGTAGATAAGCCAAAGGGCAGTGCAGAGAATTGGTAGTGCATTGAACCAGCTATGAATCTGAGGTATCCTCTGCAGTTTTGTCTAATAGGGACATGCAGGTATGCCTCCTTGAAGTCCAAAGTCACGAGCCAAGCTTTCTTGCCCAGCATGGGAAGAAGCTGCTGTAATGTCAACATTTTGAATTTTGGAACATCCAGGTAAGTGTTTAGAGATGAAAGATCCAGAATGGGCCTCAAGGCTTTGTCCTTTCTGGGTACCAGAAAGAGTCTTGAGTAAAATCCTTGTCCTTGCTCCTGTGATGGTACCTTTTGAATAGCTCTCATATCCATGAGTGCTGTAATTTGGTTTTGAGCCTCTGCCCATTGATTTGGTGGCAGATTTGGCATTCCTTTTAACCTTGGCAGAGTGTGAAAGTGGAACCTGTAACCTTGAAATACAATGTTGAGAACCCATTTGTCTTTGGTGATCATTTGCCAATTGTGGTAGAAGAGTGCCAGTTTTCCTCCCAAGGGGGCTGCCAAGAGGGATTTGTTTGGCAGCTGTAGTGGGAAGTCATTGGAGCTGCTTTTTATATGGTTGGGGCCGGTCTTCCCCTTCTTTCTGGCCTGATGCAACCCACTGTCGAGGCCTATAAGGACCTTGTGTTTGACCTCTACCTCTTGGATGTCTGTATCTTCCCCTTTGAGGTCTGTCTGTAATTGGAAAGGACCAGTTCTTAGTTGGCCAGTTTCTGCTAAATCTAGGAGGCTGAACTTGTAAGAAATCCTTCACCGTTTGCATAGATTTTGCCTTATCCTCCATTTTCTTTAATACCTCTTCTGCCTTAACTCCAAATAACACATCCTGCTGCAAAGGTGCATCCAATAATTTTGCTTTAACATGATCTGGTAACATATGTTCTTTTAACCAAGCATGTCTTCTAATGACAGAGCCTGTATGCTGCTCTGCAGGAGGCCTCTAGAGAATCAAAACCGCATTGCAAACTATGCTTTCCCACTTGTTCAGCTGCATGCAATAAATCCTGCATTTCTTTAAAATTAGGAAGATCTGATTCTGGAAGCATTTTCTGTTTTAACTGAGACAGTAAAAATTGCTGATATTTTAGCATGTGAAATTGGCAATTTAAGGCTCTCACTGCTAAAGTTGCAGACGTATATACTTTCTTTCCCCATCTGTCTAATGCTCTGGAATCTCTGTCAGAGGGGACTGGATTATTGGCTGATGATGCCTTAACTCCTTTGGTTCCCTGAGAAATAGTTTCAGGATCAGCTACAGGGCTTTTGTACAGAAATTTATGTGAGTCAGGGAGTCTGTAGTATCTGTCAGGTTTAACAGGGGCTGGAGGTAAGGAATCCGGACTTAAGCTGGATTCAGTATACACATCATCCACAATATCTAACACTGGCGGAATAGCAAGGGGTCTGTGTTGAGGCAATAAAAGGAAGTCTCTGAGCCTTTTCTTGGATTCTGAGTAATCCTGGCCTTCCCAGTGGAAATGCTCCCTCATGGTATGTAGGGTTTCCCCAAAGGAGTAGTCCTCAGGCGGTGAGGCTGATGGAATTGATTCCTCAGCATCAGAATCCTCATAAGGGGGTAAAGAGTATCCTAGGTCTGATGATGAATCAGAAGAGATGGACACCTGGTCGGATGAGTCATATTCTGCATCCTGTCTAGGCCTTTTATCAGGAGGGGGATGGGACCCCCTGATCAAAGTGATTAGGTCTTGGGCCATTTTGAGCATTTGTTTCTTAGGCATGGAGGCCTGTCCTGGAGAGTGCTGTAAATGTTTCTTTGATTTTAAAGGAGGCTTAGACTTAGCTGAGGGTTTAATGCTTGACTGAGCAAGTCTGAAGACACCCTCTGAAGCTGTGGGTTGCTCAGCTACTCCGGATCCCTCTGAAAGGTTAGTCTCGGTAGGCTGAAGAAGTTGTGCGTCCGAAGGCCCAGCCATCTCCACGTGGGAGTCAGAGGCGGCCTGTGGTTCTACAGAAGCAGTCGTCAGGGGCTGCGAAGGCACCTCTCTGAAAACCGGAGAACCGGCGACTGGCCTAGAAGAGGCTTCGTCGTCAGTTTTAGGCCTCGGATGCCTGTCCTTGTCTTTGCGCTTTTTGTGTATTCTGGTCGTCGGAAGTTCTGACGGCATGGTATAATTGAATTTTCTACCAAAATAGTGTCGGGAAAAATCAAACCGACGTTTAATAGTGCGCTTGTTAAACCTAGCACAAAACCGACAACAAGTGACGTCGTGGTCTGGGCCTAGGCAAGGGATACAATAGGAATGGAAATCCTTATGAGGTATTTGCTTCCCATAAGAAATACATTTATTAACTTTTACTGACATCGGTCAGAGGCAAGAAAAAGTTTCCCCAACGGGGTACTTAACTTTGTAGAAGACTTTGGTTCTGGATTCGGAATGAAAATCTCAGATGACGGCCGACCAGCACTTGCGAACTGCTTTTGCTTCGGGCACCACGTGACAAGAAAGACTGAAGAAAATGGTGTCGGCTGCATCTTATATACCCCTGTCACACTGACGTCAGGGAGGAGGCGACAGCAACCGACGCCGGACCAAGACTTTGGAACTCAGGCTGACTGGGGAACCGCCTGATGGCAGGATAACCCAAGTGCAATGACTGCAGCAGTGTAACACGATGAACATCTGCTAAACTGGACAAACTTTCTACCTCTTCGGCTCCTCTGCCTTCGGAGCCGGTCGAGGTTATTGATATCTCGGCCCCAAGTTTTTTGGAGCCGATTACTGAACCCATACCTCGGAGCAGGTCTAGAGATTTATAACTGGTGTCCCTGACACTCAGATCCCCAATCTTGCAAAGATCTCAATCACCTACCTTGTCTTCCAGATTCTCCAAGAGTCTTTCTGAGGAGGATGTCGAGAGAGTGGTGCTTAGAATTTTGAAGTCGCTGGCGCTAGCATATTTGTTGCTGGCTCCAACCCAATCAGTTCCGGAGCCATCTAAGGCCATTTTACCTGCTTCTGTTCCTCCTCCGAGCCATGTCGGTCTTTCAGAGCCACAGCTATTGGTGGCGTTTGTTGTGGAACTGTTGGTTCCAGCACCCCTACTGTGTCTAGGAGCAGAGTTCCGTTACCTTCGGTACCGTCC
The DNA here is from genome assembly GCF_019279795.1 of Protopterus annectens. Classification (NCBI taxonomy): domain Eukaryota; kingdom Metazoa; phylum Chordata; order Ceratodontiformes; family Protopteridae; genus Protopterus; species Protopterus annectens. The sequence goes on along the minus strand of NC_056725.1, from coordinate 371,904,537 downwards.
TTGATGTCTAGGAGCTGAAACTCACTAGTCAGCCCCAACAGGGACGCTCAGACCCAAACTTCTTCAGTTCCGAGCCTACCTTTCGGTGAGTCGGCTCGGCTGAGCTTGGATCCTACATCTGTCTCGGAGCCGATCGCTCTGGAGCCGAGGGCTACTTCCATTTCCTCGGACCCGGTGGTGTCCTCGGAGCCGGAGAGATCTGCCTTCGAAATGATGAGGAGCATGCTTTCTAGGTCTTCAGCTCCACACAAGAGTACCAATGCTCTTCCCCCCTCAAGCTCCAACCTCTGTCTCAGCACCATCTCTCTCTCTTGACAGCAGAAACCCACAGCCTAAGCAGCCCCCATTGGGTGGCCCCCAGTCCTCAGAGACCTCCCCAGAATACTCTTCTTAAGAGCCTCCTCGGAAGAGAACTTGCAAAAGGAAGCATGTAGACTCCCCTGATGAGTCCATCACCTCTGACACTGACTTTGAGGAGTCAGAAGGGTCCTCTAGGTCATCCTCTGATGATATCGCCTTTGTAGATATCCTAGAGATCCTGAAACAGAGAGGCGGCTGGCCCACTGTCACCCCTTCTGATGAGGACTCGGTGTACCTGAAGGCTTTCAGGTCTCAACCTTCAGCCTTCTTGGGTGTCTCCACCTTTCGATGAACGGTTAGATTTAGTGAGTCGAAAGGTGTGGGAAACTCCTGATGCCGTGGAACCAGTCCCCAGAAGGCCCAACAAATTTCTTTCAGCTCCCAAAGAAAAAGAGTTTTTAACCAAAGGTGTGCCTGTAGATGCTGTGGTGGTGGCAGCAGCCACAAAGAAGGAACTAATGGAAACTTCCTCATCTGTCCAGCCACTGAACAAGGAGTCTCGAACGATGGACAGATACGGGAAGTGCATTTTTTCTTCAGCGGCTTTTACACTCAGATCGCTGAATTACCTTACTCATTTCACTAAAAAAAGAGATATCCTAAAAAAGAGCTAGGAGATGCTCTCCAATGTACTTTAACTGAAGGAGTCCCTTAGAAGGTTACTGCTCAGTTGTCCACCTTAAACTCCATTGTTAACTCCTCCATGAGTCTGATATCTTACGCAGCAGAAGGAGCGAGCAGGGCAGCGGGTTCAGGAGTTTCCCTTAGGAGACACTCCTGGATGCGCTTATGTAACTTTGTGAAGCCCTTGAAATCTACATTTACCAATGCCCCCTTTGACGGTTCCTCTCTGTTTGGACCTAAGGTAAAAGACACACTCACTAGATGCGAGCAGGAAGGGAAAACTCTCTCTGCTGTGGGAGTACGTTTTTCCGTCCCTTCTAGACCATATCCTAAGGGTCAGAGAGGCGGAAAAATGTGGTTCAAGAAATCTCAGAGATTTTTCCCAGGCACACAAGGTGATTCCTTCTCCAGAAGCAGAGGAGGAGGAAGTAATGGTAGATGTCGCCCTAGAGGCAGGGGGGTCCGCAAAACCAGGGTGGCCACAATTCCTTTTGTGGACGTGCCTATCAGTGCTCCTGAAGTGAGGCCCGACTGCCCATCTCTGGAGCCAGTCAGGGGGGGTCACTTATCTTTGTACCCAGAAGCCTGGAACAACATCACACAAGACAAGTGGGTACAAAGAATATTTTTTGTATCCTTTCGTGTGGTGGTTGGATTGTTGGACTGCTCATATTCTTACAGATAATAACTATGTTAGCATTCCTCATGTCTTGCGGTACACTACCTTTTCTTCAGCATTGGCAAAGTACTGCATGCAGCTCTGAGGTTAGGGTACCATTGGCACATTTTAGAATTTCTGAGGGAATAACATCTTTTCCAGGGGTTTTCCAGAACAGAGTGCTTTTAACGCATTGCTGAGTTCCTCCAAGGTGGGCTCAGCATCAAGTTCAGTCATAACTGGCAGAGGCTCAATGGCATACAGGGTTCTCTTTGTAACTACAGTCTCACTGACATAAAGCTTAGAGTAGCTTTCCACCCAGCATTTCAGCTGCTTGGTTCTGTCCTTCAAGACTTTGCCTGTGACCGACTTAAATTGGGTGATCTTCTTCTGGGATGGACTGATGGCTTGCTTGACACAATCGTACATTCCTCATGTTATCCAAGCCCATGGCCTGCTGAATGTCGAAGCAAAGTTGGAGTCAATAATTATTTGCAAACTGCCGAGCTACCTGCTGCATTTGATTCCAATCACACTGGAGTACCTGCTTTCAAAGGTTGTCATAGCCAGGGGTGGTAGTGGGGATAAGCTTCCACTATCTATAAAATGCTCCAATGTCATATGTCTCTAATAGCCATTGACTACCCAAGTCCAGCTCCTTGCCTTCATGTGTTGCTTAGTTTCTAAGCCGAGCAAAATCGTTTGACAGGAGAAGGAATGAAAGCAGGTGACTAGCGTCTAAAAACAGTTGCTTTGGGCAAGTGAGGTTTGTCAGTGTGGAAAGGCAGCTCAACTAGGAGAAGATAAACTCTAATTTAAAACATCTGCTGCCTTGTGGCAATACCTAGTCAAAGTGAAGGCTTTGCGAGTAAAGCTAGAGGAAAATTCCACAGATGGAGCCCCTAAGGTAGTTTGAGGTTGTACTCTACCTCACTTTGGCAGCTCTTGTGTTAACACCGATGCCAAGTTGTACTGGCCTAGCTTCTCCCCCTGGATTACGTCAGGGGTGTAGAGAGGGGGAACCTGCTGCTGGTCACCAGCTGTTTCCTCAAAATTCACTTGCCCCCACCTGTGCCCAGAAGAGGACATTCCAGCTTTGCTACAGATGTCATATATATATATCTATATATATATCTATATATATATCTATATATATATATATATATATATATATATATATATATATATATATATACACACATATATATATATATATATATATATATAAATACAGATATACATGGGCATATGACCCATAATGGAAAAAAATTCACAATATATTTATTTATTTATTTATTACAGTTTGATGACTGTGGAAGTCCATTGGGCCAAGAAGAGCCCGTTTTCAGTGGAGGCCCAGGGAGAAAAGCTCCATAGGCGATACAATACAGTATACGAGTTCTTAGACAACTACATAGACATTGTAATCATGAATATCAAGCAACATATATACAATACCGATAAAGTAGTACAAAGTAGTAAAGTATGAAGTACAAAGTATGAAAGTAATTACATTTGAATACAGAGAGGTTGCAGAGGCAGTGGAACAAAACAAAATACATACTAAAAATACATATATACATTTATATCCAACAGCAAGTGATCTAACACAACATTTTGATCACCCGTTGACAGAAAAACAAGTTATGTATTCACCATAACTATGCAACTGTGTTGTCTATTTTCATCCTTCCTCAGCTGATGGGGTCTTGGATCCCACTTTGGCCACATCTAAAGACTTGGATCCATATCTCGAGCTCCTCCCCTTACCCATAATTCTCCTCTGTAACAGTACGACTTCAGATTGAGTTTGCTCTCTGTTCACTTTAAAGTGTGTGTAATAATAGCTATGACAGAGAAAAGATTATATAATATGTTAATAAAAGATTATATAGATAAGAACAAGGAAATAATAGCTGGATATCATCAATCAGCAGTGCAAGATGTTTAGTCCTCAGAACAAACAGCAACCTAGAAAAATAGAAAATAATTATGAAATAGGAAGGAGGAGGGAAGCTGAGGAAGGATGAAAACAGACAACACAGATACAGTGAAAACATAACTCTGATATCTGATGCTGTCTTTCTCATCCATTCCTCAACTGATGAGGCAGTCTCCAGTTACAGAAAATCCAGGGTGGTCTACATTGAAGGATATTCTGGAACACAGTGCAGCCAAACACTGCTCAGTCCCTAGATAACATGTCCGACTTGCAGTGAGCAGTAAAAGTATGTAAATTAGACAAAGTAGCAGCTCCACAAATGTCATCTATAGAAACCCTAGACCAAAATGCAGAAGCTGTGGCCACTGAGCTACTATAATGAGCCTTATGTTGTCTGAGAAGTGTCACACCCATTTTGGTTGTATACAAAGGAAATACAATCAGTAAGCCACTTGGTTAAAGTTACCTTGGAGACAGGTTTCCCTACTTTGGCTTTGGAAAAGGAAATAAATAGTTGGTCTGATTTTCTGAAATCCCTCGTTTTATGGATATAGAATCAAAGTTTCCTATGCACATCTAAAAGTTGAAGCATGTATTCCCTTTACTGGAAAAATCTGTAAGGTTGATAGACTGGTTCATAGCTGATCCTGAAGCCACCTTAGGCATAAAGGAAGGATTCATGAAGAGACAGACCTTGTCCTTTTGAATAATTAGATACGGTGGTTTAGATTAGGGGGCCTGGAGTTCTGATACTCTTCTGACTGAAGTGATTGCAACCAGGAAAATGTTTTTTCACAATAAAAATTTTAATTTTAACTTGGCCACTGGTTTGAAAGAAGGTTAAGTCAAGGCGTGTAAGAGAATATTCAGATCCCACTGTGGTGTAGGATCTTTAAAAAACGGATGAAGTAACAGGATACCTTTAAGAAAGGCTTTGCACAATTTGGATGAAGCCAAAGAAGACTGGTTATGTCCTTTATGGAAAATGGAGATAGCTGCAAGATGAATCTTCACAGTTGAGTAACTGGTACTATTCTTAAAAATGGAAGCAAGGAAACCCAGAATAGATTAAAAGAGTGCTGAAAATGTGTCTATGTCTCTGTGCCGCCAAAAGGGAGAATTTTCCATTTATTCTTGTACACCTTTCAAATGGAATCTTTCTGAGAGTGTATAAGGATATGTTTAAATGGAGATGAAGACCTGGACTGTCCAGCTATCACTGGAAGTAGAGGAAGCATGTGGTCAGTTTGAGGGTCTGAATGTCTGGATGATTTTTTTCCTAATGGATAAAAGAGAAGATCCTGGGTTGGATGCAACACCCAAGAGGTGTGAACAAGATGAAGCGACTGGAAGGGGAGCCACACTTGTCGAGGCTAGAAAGTAGCAATGAAGACAACTTTGCATTCCTAGTACAATGCTATCTGAAGGAATTTTGGGATCGGGGAACAGGAGGAAAAGCATATAGGAGCCTTGGGGGCCAATCGTCGATGACAGAGCCTCTTGGTGACTCCCCTTCTGGGGAGATCATGGCAAAGTACCTTCTGCACTTGGAGTTAACAGGGGATGCACAGAAATTGCAGCCTGCCTGAACCCATTGCTGGGAAAATCACTTCTGCCACCACGGGATTGACAGACCACTCATGAGGTAGTAATACGGATCTGTTCAATTTGTCTGCCAGAATGTTGAACTCAACAGGAATGTGGATTGTTAGAAGAAAGCGGATGGAATAGATCACCCCCTGCCAAACTCTCACTGCTTCTCAACATAGAAGTTCGGTCTTGGTTTGTTAATATACTAGACAACTGACATACTGTCTGTCTGGACAGCAATCATCCCCCTGAGGGAGAACATTTTGACAGATCTTCTATGCTAATAGGACTGCTCTCATTTCCAGGATATTGATGTGAACATTGGTCTCCTAAATGGATCAAGTGCCTTGGACTGTCCTTCCCAAGAAATGCCCCTCCTCACCCTAGTTGGGAGGCACCCCGTGGCTACTGGAGATGGAAGGATATAAAGGTGGCTGGAGAAACTTCTCTTGTGGTGATCCACGAAGAAACATGCTCTTTACAAATTCTCATAATACATATCGTACTAGAGACAGGATGACATCTGATTGACCACTGCACTGTCAAGAGTCCACTGTAGTACGCTCCTGTAATACCTTGCTACTAATATTAGAGTTATGGAGACTGCCATGGATCCTAGATGTTACAAAATCAACCTTGATGGTGGGGAAGGATGAGAAAGTAACTGGGATGCTTGGTCCTGTAATGTGTTTATCCCTGATTGTGGAAGATTTGCTATTTGCATGGCCGTGTTCTGAGAAGCACTAATGAACTCCAAAACTTGAGTGGGGAGAGTTGACATGTGGAGTAGTTCACTGTGATGCCAAGATGGAGACATAGTTGGACCAAGTAGTCCCTGCCTTGAATCAGAAGATGCTTGATGGGAGCAGACAGAAGCCAGTTATTGAGATATGGAAACACCCTGAATCCTAGCAGTCTCAAGTGAGTTACATCCACTGCCATGCACTTGGTGAACACCCTAGAGTCCGTGGTGAGATCAAAGGGCAGGGCTCTGAATTGATAATGACTGGTTCCCAGCCAGAAGTGAAGGAATCTCCTGGACCGCCTGTCTACTTTTATGTGATAGTATTCATCCGGGACATCTATCGAGCACATCCAATTGTCCTTGTCCAGAAGTGGCAGAATGGACCGAACCATGACCATTAAAAATTTGGAGAATCTGACATACATGATTTAACATGCTGAGATCCAGGATGGGTTTCAGGTCCCCAGTTTTCTTTGGCACTCAAAATAACATTGAAGAAGTTTCAATTCCTTGTTGGTATGGAGGAACCATCTGGATGACTCTTTTTTTCATCCGTTTTTGAATTTCTATGACTGCTGCTTTCCTCTGACTGGGTAAGACACATCTCAGAGTTACGTAGAATCACTGAGGAGGGGGGGGGGTTCTGCAAAGAAAACAGTATACAATATCCTGTACAGTTGATCCTCTGCACCCAAGTGTCTGTGTTGATGAGTGTCCAGGTTTGCAGATGCAGGGATAAGTGACCCATGACTGCTTCTGGGGCACTGAAAGGGTTTCTCAGAAAAAGGTGCTCTGAAAACCTGATTTTTGGACCTCCTCTACCACATGGGTGTCGTCTACTATTATTATAGTTTCCCCCCTTAGTCAAAGAGGGATCTGTATTCATAGGAGCCCTGGGAACAGCCTTGCAACTTCTAGAATTACATTTTCCTGCTACATCGATGGTTCCAAGAAAAGGTTCTTTGAGGTACAGAAAAACTGATCCCTACAGCAGATAAGGTCTTTTCATTTTGTTCACTCCTTGACAGGGTTTCTTTAACCTTGGAACTAAATAAGGTACATTCATCAAAGGGAGCATTGATGACGGATGACTTGAAAGGCTTTGCAAAGTCAAGAAGAGCATCCAGACATGCCATCTCATGGTCATTCTTGAACCTGCAGCTTTTGAAGTACCTTCTGAGGCATGTGAAAAGAGCCTCAGAGAGGCAATCGATAGGGACTGTAGGTTGGCCAGTTGAGCAGAAACAATCTTAGGTTGGCCAGTTGAGCAGAAACAATCTTCTTGTCCATCACAGACATGGACCCAGAAAAGACACTGGAAAACTCTTTAATTAAGTCCCTCTGAAACCTCTTGTTACATGTGCTAAATAATTCAGTGACCTAAAGGTGAAGGTCGCTGATGCTTACACATGCTTTCCAAATCTAATGCTCTCAACTCTGTGTGTGTGTGTGGGGGGGAGGGGGGGGCAGAACTTTGATCCACTTTCTTGGTGGCAACTGCTACCACCATAGCATCAACTGGTAGACCCTTGCTCCAGTGGACCTGATCTTATGGTGCAACTAAATATTTATCCAGTTGTTTAGGGATAGACTCTGTGATATCTGGATTCTCCCATGTCTGGCAGGAGAGGAAGTCTGCTATCTT